>NW_009635985.1:111154-127068 GCF_000690535.1 Cariama cristata
CACTTCATAATATCATAAACTACTTTGCATTACCTAAACCCATTAACTAACCTTTATCATATACAGCATATATATCATACCTAATAGGGTTAAGTTGCTAAATAGTTCAATAGATGAAAACGTGTGCTGTACAAATGGAAGCACCGACTAAGAGGTTACATGCTGTAGAGCACCCGCAGCCGGGCAGGCTGCCGCCGCGAGCCGCTCTCCGCCCGCCATTTCTGGTCTCATACTCCCCCTGCGGGAGAGCCCGCCCGGCAGCAGCCGCTCCACCGCACTCCCGCGGCTCCTTCGCTCCTCACCCCCTCTGCTTCGCGCCTTCTTTCAGGCATGTTTACTTTCTATCCCCCTGCAGTTAGCCACTGTTCACCGGCATGTTAATCAGAGGAGTATGCCGCTGAAAAGGCTGTTAAGGAGTAACACTGCACGTTTATCACAGGAACAATCTTAATCCCGTCATCGCTTTCTTGCTCAGTATTTTAGAGTTTCGCCCCATTTCTTTATGGTGCTCAGGTGCTTCCAGGGATCCTGTTTTCTCCTTCCCTCCCTTTCTGCGTGCTTTTTGGGGTAGAGCCCCTTCCTCCTGCTCCTGTGCCACTGCCCCAAGCACACCTTTCCATCATGGCCTCTCACTACTGCTCTGTGGTAAGAGCTGAGGGACATGGATGATTGTTTTTTTTTTTTATCTTCCATGAATTCTGACATTTTAATATCTTCAACCTAAATCAAAGCCAAAAAGTGGCATTTGCATTGGTTTTGGTATGGATAATGAGAGAAAAAGAACATTTTGAAACATCTGTTTAAGTATTTTCACTCAAAGTAAAACAAAGTTCAGCATCTAAATGCAGCTGGTTTTAAATGCTTTGTCTTAAACTGGTATTAAACTGCATTTCCCTTAACATTAAGACTTATTGCCTTAGGGGAGGAATATTTGGCCGTTTAATGCCACGTCTTGCCTATGGAGTAGTCTTCCTGGCCGAACACCTTTCACAAAGGCTCCAGAGTTGTCTGACTTCCACCCTTCGCTCGCAGCTTGCTTAGAGGAAAGTCTGCGCTGCATTGCAGAAGATGGCGTCCTTCAGGCACCTGCCCAGAGGACAGCTGTGGGAATGGGGATGAGGGCCTGAGCTGCTCTCCTCTGAAGCCAGCATAGTGATAAAGAAATGCAAGGCAGTGGCTTTGGTGAACTGATTTAAGCCCATGTGTTTTAAGTCAGCTAAAAAAACCAAAATATTCCAACTTGGTTCCATGGATCATTTCAACATTGTAGGCACAGTGTTTTCTTCCCACAAATTCATTCAGGTGGAAGATTCCCATAGGTTTTCTCCTCCTTGTCCTACCAAATGTCAGCCTCACCCCCAGGCAGAGAGCAAGCAGCGGTGAAGAGGGATGGAGGGACTGTTCCCCGCTGAGGGTCCCTCAGGGGAGCGTGGTCCTGACCTCAGCCACTGTCTCAGCCAGCGGTCTGCTAGGCCGGGCTGCAGCACCTCCCTGGGGTTGGGCCGAGCCAGGGTCAGGATCAGTCCGTGGGTATAAAGTACCTGCAGCGTAGCCCATGTAGGGATCAAGAAGGAGGCTTGGCCTGGAAATGGCTGCCAGGCAGAGAGTGGGAGGAGCCTGTTGCCCAGCCCTCTCCTCAGGCAGGGAGCAAGCTGCCCTCCAGCAAGCCCAAGCCTCCATTTGCAGGGAGTACAGTCCAGGCCTGGCAGGGTTATGCACATCCTGACCAGCCTTGCACTCCTAGCACTGAACTCACAAGTTGGAAATCCACTTTCCTTTATTAAATGCTTCCAAAAAACCACAATTCTTAACAGTGTAATCATCAGTATGAGTGACAATCCCAAGTCTGTCCAAGAGGGATTTCAGCTCAATTCATGTTGCTGATGCAGAACATAAGCAGGGATGAGCATTTGTAAATCTATTGCACAAAATCAAATGAGTCAAATGAGAAACATGGCTGGATAATTTTAATACACTGATAAATTCTGCGGTCCAAGGTCCTTGCCTATATTTCAGGTACATGAGTAATACCACCTATTATCTCTAGAGCCACTGAAAAATGAGTGCAGGCAAAGAGAGATTTCCATGGTTCAACTGGTTAATCAATGGTTCCCTGATACACAGAGTTGTTTTCAGAACTCGAGTATCGTCTCAGCAGTAACAAATTTTGTAAGACAGCACTTTTAAGCTTTCACGATTTTCAATTTACAAAGGACTTCATAAATACGAATATAATCACTGTAACAAATACTGCTGTGAAGTAGCCATTATTCATATTGCATGGAGGGAGACACTAAAGCATAGTGATGTTTACTAACCTGCCAGCGCTTGTCTTTCCCTGAGTGGGACTGGTGCCCAGCTCTTCTGGACTCTCTAGTCCACACTTTAAACCTGGGACCACGTGCACCATATGCACTTTGTTCTTTACGGGGAGAAAACAGAGCAGCGAGATACAGTGGGGGCCTAAGGGCTCTCTGCAATCCAGCACTGGCCTCAGCATCCTGCGACTGGGTTCTTGGCCTTCTCCGGTCTCTTTCCAGCACCTGTGTCCAGCCTCACTCCTTGTGTTGTTTATTTAGGCTACGAAGTTCCTTGGAGAAGATTTACTGTTTCAAAAGTGGCTGGCACATTAATGTCTCAGTCAAGATCAGAAACCCAAAGTGATGCATTCAATTTATAGAGATATATTAGTTTCTTCAGAAATACTTTCATTAGACCAGCACCTGAGTCCAAGTGTTGTACCTACCAATGAACATACATGACAGTGACAGGCATGGCCCAGAGAGCTTACAGGAGGTGTTACTGCTTGAATTACACATATATACACAGAGAACCTGAGGGCACAGGCAAGAAATTACCTATTGTAGTCCATGCCAGAATCAGTAACCAGCATTCACTCTTCAAAAATGTCATTGGTAGGAAAAATAAGACATCTTTGATGTTTTAAAAAGCAGATCATCCTCTCAGCACTGCTAACTTCTTTGCTTCCTCTAATTATTTTTTATTGTGATTATTATTATTACTGCTGTTGTTATTGTTATTAATTCTTTTGCTTAATTAGATCATACTTGTTCTTTCCTCCCCAAGAGTCCTTCTCTTTGGTACTCCAGGACTGACTTTCTTTGGCACTGTAGAAATAAGGAAGAACATATTCCTGTGACTACCTTCTGATAAAACCTTTATTTTCATGCACGAGGCATCTCCACAGATAATGAATAGTGCATGTTTTTTACATATATGCTAAAATGCTTTGCCAGAGTAGGACCTACAAGAAAGCTATTTACAGTTCTTATTTTCATCTGAGTGACCTTTCTTCTTTCATCCAATGAAATTTTTTATACACTCTTGGACATTTGTCTTCAAATGTAAACAGAAGGGTTATGATTCACTGTATACCATTTTATATGTCCAAAAGCTAGACATTTATTTGAAATTAGTTGAATGTAATTGAGGTACAATCAATCGAAATAAGACACTTTTTCTCACCTGTTTTATAACTGCTTTGAGCAGGATGAATCACTTCATATGTTTCTGTGCATAAATTTGATAAGTACTCTCTGAAACTGATGCAAAAAGAGTTACATGTAATTATGAGACTCACTATTGTTTTAAAGTAGTTCATATGGTCATCTGGACATAACTTCTGCCTGACAGCAAATACACCTGAAAATCCAAACCTGAGTAGAGATGGTTGCTTGCCTGCAGTCAAACCTAGTGTGCACCAGCAAAGGTCTCATACAGGAGTGCACCTCTGCCTGCTGTGCTCTCAGCTCCTGCTATAAGTGGTACCACTGTGAAAGCACAGGATCATCTGCTTCACCATAATGCTTGCTAGATTTGAGTGAGTAATAAAAGCCACCACCTAGCCTACAGGCAACCCCCAAAAATTTCCAACAGCACTTGCTGCTCTACAGTTTTTCACTAACCCTAGGTCCTACATTCCATAACCAGGAAAAACAATTTGACTGCACAGATGCAAAACAGCATTTTAACTGCAGAGGGCACGAAAGAGCTACTGAATAGCGCAGTGTTTTACTTCCAAGGTACTAGTACTCACAACATAATTTTCTACAAGTTTGATTTTTTCCACACTTGAGTATTTACAATATCGCATTTTAGTCTTGAAAGATGCTCTGAGGATCCATCTGATTGCCTTCTCGGGGAAAAATACAAATCTAAAGAACATAAATGATCAGATTCATTCTAGAGGATATTTCTTTATGATAATCACGGACTGGAAATCGTTCTGTTATCCTCACTAAATCTAATGGATGTCACTTCATACTAAGATTTTATTTCCTATTTTACCTCACACTCAAAATCACTTTTTTAAAATTTGCATACAAGACTGCTAATGTAGGATGAGCTGACATTTAACTGTTTCCCACTTAATGCCACTCTGAAAACCCCCAGCTGTTTATTAATGCTCACTAGAGTCACTGACCACATCCATCATAGTGCAGTGCAGCTATTTTCTAAAACTTTTCTGATGTTTGCAAGGCTTTCATCAAATTGGGCTTAAGGTTAAGAAAAATTTTAATTAAAAAAAAGAGTTGAGATTTTCACTAAAGTATAAATTATCATTCAAAAAAGCAGTTGAAGATTCATAATTTGAACACAGAATTGTCCAGAACTTGCCCATTTGGGTTGTATTTTAGGGTTTTCCGGAAATCTGAAACAAAACTTACTCAGGGTGTGTTTTCAGAGGAATGAAAAAGGTCTGCAAAAACCACTACCAAGAATCCAGCCTGAGGCAGCTACGTGTTGGCAGGAGCAGTCCCAGACGATAATAAACGCTTTACCATCTTCCACCCACACAACCTGATTAGCATGAATCCCCATTTTCCCATTAACCCACATGCTAAGCGTGTTTTCCAGCTTTCTCTTTAAACTAGTCGCATCTTTGTTATTCAGTTCATAGTCATTGGGGCTGAGGTGGGGCCGATGCCTGTAAAGCTCACGATGCTCAGTGCTTTTTTCAGCCTATCTCCGTACCTCGGTTATCACCGCTGGGAATCAGCAAAGGTGGAGACCAAAATATTGGCTCTTCCTCTACCATCGGCAGTGCTTGTCTTTAGTTAACTTGGGGAAGATTTTTGATAAAATATTGATGGACACCACCAGAGGGTGCATTGCTGCCACTGCAGTGCCCGTTCTTACACTGCAAGTAACCGTAAGTAACCTTGCTGGGGTGTAGCAAAGCTTTGGACAAATCCTGCACCTTCCATTTCTGTGGAGCTGGCTCCAGAAAGGTGCACAATGGAAAGCAGGATTAAATACCAAAGTCAGTGAAGGCAGTTGCTCTAATGAAGAAGAAAAAAAAAAAAAAAAACAACAAGGAGAAGTAATATGCCTTTTGTGCCATGCATTCAAGGCACTTTGCAGCTTTTCTTGAAATATCCATCGTAAGAGTACTTCTTTGATCTGCTGCAATCAGCCACTCCCAGAAGGGGTGAGAGACACCTTGTTTCCTTCCTTCCTTCCTTCCTTTTCTTATCCTGACCTACCGGCCTGGAATGCAGTTCACCTCTGAGCGTTTTCAGATGTAACTTTTTCAGAGAGGCTTGCATGTCACGACACACAACCGGGGCTTACTTCACTGCTTACAAAGCCTGCACGTGACAGCCAAACAGAGGAGCCTCATACTGCATCTGACCTTCCCGTGCTTCACCTACAAATACACCCTTGTCTGCAGAAGGGCATAACAGTGTTAGTATAACAAATGTTCATCTCACTCTCAACATAGACAGGACCTGAGACTGCAAAGTTAAAAAACTAGTGCCTCACAGTACAGTTTAGGCTGATATATGCCTGTATTGCTGCAGCCCTATGTGCTCCCAGCACATCCCTTTGCAAAAGGAATCATGATGTACCTCCTCCCCCAAAGCAGTCCCACCAGGTGACTCTGGTGAAAGCTAATCACTTCTTGCAGGATTAGTTTCCAGCCAGGTAACAGTTAAGTTTTCAGCTTCCTCAACAGACTTGCTACACAGCCACACAACCCTCAGTGCTAGTGTACAGGAGAGGCCAAGACTTTTTCTAGCCCTGCAGACTAGCTTAAACCAAGCACGAAACAATCTTTTTAGGCTTACTGTGCTGTCACTGGGTTCAGAGTGAGTCTTCAAAGAGAGATTTTAAACTCTGAATTGCCCTTTAGAAGAGCCCCTATAATCCCACGTACCATAGGCCAGTGGGTACTTAAGCTGGAGTCACAGCTAAACTCCAACACGTAGTTGGCATTAATCAAGACCATAATGTTCCCCCATCAAATGGCAAGGGAGTTGAGCACAGCATAAATACACACTTCAAACTGCAGCACAATAAAAATAATAATAATAAAACCCCAGCATAACCAGCATGGTTATGTGTGAGTTAGCTGAAGATGGCCGGAGGGAGGAGATGCCGTGCATTCTTCAGCACACTGCAAGGAACTTTCAGTCCCATTGACTTCAGTGAGGCTTCCATCAGGCCGTGTCTCCGCTGTGGAAAGGAACGGCTTTACACAGCATCGTGGGGTTCCTCGGTTTTTGTCTCTGAGCAACTCCTGGCAAAGCCACTGGTTAGTAAGTGAAAACACACTTTTTTCCAGTCACTGGGACTGCACGCTGTACCTGGATTTGGCTTCTTTTCTTTCAGTTTTTGTTGTTGCTGCGATTCTGATAGATTTGCAAATCTGGCTCCTTGACTAGGTGCTGACTTTACAAACCCAAGTTCGGCTACTGAAGCAGGGGAAGGGAGGGCCTGACCTTGGAGCGGATTATTTCCTCTTCAGTGGGACAGCTCTGCTTGCAGCTTGACTCCAGCTAACAAGCGGCATTCAGTCTCGGCCCAGCAGCTGCCATGCAGGAGGTCTGTCCCTTCGGGCAGCTGCTGCTCATCTGCCGACAGCTGGCAGCGGAAGTGTCATCTGCTCTCAGTCCCAGCTGCGAGCAGTGCGGAGGTGCCAAAGCCCAAATGCCTCAGTTCTCGATCCAGGAGCAAGGAAGGGTTTCTGATGCCAGACCACGGCCTGGCTTGCAGGGAAAGGGAGGGGGGAGGATCGTCTCCTTCGACGATGGTGGGCTGTGAGGAATGGAAAGAGAGTGACAAATAGGGAGAGAAAGAACAAGTAACAGAAGTAGGGGAAAGGATGGGAGAAGAGCACGGGAGAAGACAGGAATGGCTGAAATGGAAAGGAAATGTGAAATTTGAAGTGACAGTTGCCAGTCTGAGGCAAACAAACAAAAAGAAGGAGACAGAGTAATGAAAGAGATGCAGAAGTAGCAACAAATAACTATCCATGGGAGGCAATTATCTAAAATGGCTGCTGAATAGAGAAACACCTTATTGAGCTGCTATCTCAGGCACTACTGAGCCTGGAAGGCTTTCCTGCCCGCAGCCCTTAAGAGTGTCCTGCCATTCAAGGGTCTGCCTGGCAGATTATGCCACCTGGAAGAGCTCTGGTATATTCTCTCTTGCCTGCTTGGTTCTCCATCTTATTTAAATTGACATAACTTTTTCCTTGTCCAAGTGTCTTTCTTACTCTCTGATTTATCTTTGTGTTATAATTCAGTGTTGTGGCATTTTAACTGAACTGTAATTTCAGTTTCTGAGATAGGAATATGTGCAGGATGAAGGACAAGATCTGATTGAATCTAAAGATTGAAAAGCATACTTAAATTAACCCGGGAATAAATATATTAAGAAATGCCACTTTGCTCCCCAGGTTGGTGTATGCATGCTGAGTATATTCTATCATAGACGTATTTTCACAGTTGGGACTGTTTCCTCAGCACAGGCACTGAAATTGTGTTTTTCAGATCTCCAAAAACTAATTGAGTATTCCTGGAAGAAATAACCAAGGAAAATGTGTATTTGACAAGTGTTTTACAGCCCTGTCCATCAAAATCAACTTACAGTAGGAAAAATGCAGTGTCAGTGACTGCTTCTTTCCCTTGGTGCTTGCCAGAAGCACAAGACAAACTGAATTGCAGTAAACAATCAGGCTGAGAAACAGGCAGAGGGAGATTGACATCATAAAAACTTACTGATCTGAAGTTGAAACTTCAGGCATTGGAGGCACAAAGACTTGAATCCATTTTGATGCTTTGCCTTGGTATCTTACTGTAGGCACCCAGAGCAGGGCATTAGTCATCAAACTGGGTGCCATTACAAATTATTCAAAACCAGGTGCAAAAGATTGGATTGATTGAGTTGGGCAGGAATAATGAAAGCAGTTTCGTAGTTTCTCAGAATTCAGCTCTTATATATAATGTGTATTATATTTAAACAATGTAGTTTAGTTATAGTTGAACTTCTTTTTATATCACAATTATCTATTTCTATAAGATACAGATAAGATATATATTTATATCTTAATATTTTGTAACAGATTTTACCAATGAGAGCCCTTAAAGATTCTATTCTTTTTACAAGCCTCAGCAGCTCTCCCTGTTTCAGTGAGAATTAGTTGTGGTTTTAATAAGTGATCTTTGAAACAAACAAGAGGAAATTCCTCTGAATACCATTCTTTTGTTACCTGCAGAAAGAGAAAAATCAACCATCTAATTAACTATGCATCTGAATTAATCAGTCTAGTAACTAAATACTTTTTTTTCCAGTCAGACAGGAATAAGACTAGTGCATCTGTCGCATGGACCAGAGAGAATAATCAGAAATCTTAAAAAACATATGGTGGAGGCACTACTAGTACTCTGAAGGGCTCAATTCATCCCATCATCACACATGTTTTTTACAACTACCAGCCATTTATATGTCCCCATCGTCAGAGCAGTCACAGTGGGCCAGGTAAAATGTAGCTTTCACCTGGCCTTCCAGCTCCTACAGGGACACCGCTAACACAAGCCTATTCCTGAGCCCCAAAACCTTCCGTAACAAGAACAAAGGGAAGCAGGCGTTGTCTGCACATGCTGGTGGATACTTGATAAGACAAACTAGCATTTTTTCAGATCAAATTTATGGATGAAGGGGAAGGAGATACGAGATAAAAAAGCTTTTGCATATCTGGAAGTAAATGCGCTTTTCTTGAGAAATAAAACCCGAACAAAAAGCAGTGACCGGTAGCAAGTGTCCAAGATAGGGAGAACAGAGCAAACAAACTATGACCCTTATCTCTGTAGGTGGAGTGACCTACAGACAGGAGAAGTTGCTGTATCATTGGAAAGTGCTAAGCAGTAATCGGGAACCTTACATGTCTTTGGAAGCTTCTGCTTGGATGGCACCTAGAACTCCACTGTGGAGATGATGAGGCTCCGGTGCCACATAGAAATACAAATCTGAAGGCACCAAAAGCTTAAAGGCATCCAGGCACGCTTTTTGTTCTGCAGCCTACATTAGTTATCAAGATGAGCTAAAAGCTTCATTGTGATATTTTAATGTCAACTAGAGTTATGCCGCTGATTACAATAGGGTAACATCTCATTTTGTTTCTTTTTGCTTTGGTTTTGGTTTGGTATGAATTCTACCATCTTCTATCTTTTTCATTCTTTCAGCGTTTTTTTAGAGGACCATCAAGCCATCTCTTTCAAGCTAGGTAGCCTGGAAAGCTAAAGAAGAAATTCTTCTGCCAACTGATCTAAGACAGATGAAGTAATTTAGTTTTCAGATTTTGCATGAATTGGGTTAGTTTCAATACACAAATCTAATTCACTCAACTTTGCAGTTATGAAAAGTTCTCTTTTCTGATGAATGCTACCCAAGGAATACTAATTAGAGTGCTTGAGGAGTAAGGTAAGCAAGGCTGGCAGAGTCTGAGCTTTTAGTCACTCTGTGTTATCTCTGCTCAAATGTTCAAAGCAATATGGGTGGTGACTGATTCACTAGTTAAATTCAAAACAGCATGAGTGTACAAAAGGCTGCCAAGTTTCTCAGTATATTACTATTTGTGAGAAGCTATGCACAGACAAAAAACAATCAACCAGTTTCTTAATTTCATTTTATATCTTTATTCCCATTGTAAGTATTAACAAACATCCAAAAGACCATTTAAATTTGGTTTGCATACACAATAGCATTAATCACAGTCCAGTTTCTTTTTTTTTTACTGCAGTTCTAGTATTTCATGATCTGTTTTAGTAGTTCTGTTGTTGATGCATTTGCTTCCACCAAAACAGATTTTTCAGTGTTTGTATATTATTTTAAAAGATTGTTAAAGATAAAAAAAATCCATAATGCAATGATTAACAGTACATTAATAAAGCTTATTATCTTCCATTTCAGATTAGTACAAAGTATGTTTGATGATCTGAAACTTACTCTTTGTTGTGCACTGTGTGTTCTCTTTTCAAAATAAGTCCATAAACAACCATAATAAATCTTTTTCATTGCAGCAGTTAATTGCAGTAACATTTTTAATTGAATTGAAATCCTTTTAAGAGAATGAGGTAAATAAAACAACCCTACAAAATAAAAGGTTCTGTTTAAGCAAATGATAAGTTACACACAAACCAATGCTAAGGCAGAATCACAATGTATAAATTAGAGTGGATAGAAAACATGAAGGATTTTCTAAATTCACTTGCTTATTATTTGGGGAAAACACATCACAGATTGTATTTTAGTCTTCAAGTGAAGAAGAATCACAAAATACAGTCAGAGAGACATCTTTCATCATGTCTTTTAAAAGCTTGTGAGATGAATTCCTTCATCATATCTATTCATGTAAAAGCAAATTCAGAAAACTTAGGTGTGAAAGCTGTCCTGTTAAATTATGAATGCCAATAATAAATTCTTTAGTTCCTCATTTATTTGCATACTCTGCATATGAACCGGCATGAATATATATATGAATAAAATATGCCTACTGTATAGCCATACACAGAGCTAATATGAATGCTTATGTTGTACAATGTCAGAAAAGAACAAATTATTAATCAAAGTAGAGAGGAGAGAGAAGCAAGGAAGAAAGCAGATGATGCATGAGAACTTTGTTAGTTGTCTTAGGATGACTTCTCCATGGAAGAAAATGTGTGCTTTGGATATAGAACAGTCAGCTAACAACTCTTCATTTTATCATGCAGTGAAGGAAGTTTGGGATCAACATCAGCTTCTAAAAGGGATTTAAAACAGAGGTATAGATAGATAGGTGAAGGAAAAGAGGAAGGGGAAAGGGACCAAGTGTGGATCATGCTATCCTAAGTTTTGTGTAAGCACCAGAGGGAGTGGGACATGGTGGGAGTAAGGGGAGGAATGCTGGTTTCAGAGAGAAACTCACTGAACTGACAGTGCTCTCACCCAGGACAGACGGAATGGGGGACTCACTGGACACTTCTGGGGGGGGATGCTTCTCCAAGACCTTATTCCAGTCACAGCACATACGTAAGACATTATCCTAGCACCTTCACAAGTTGCAGGAGAGCTGGAATTCCTGAGTCTGGTGTGTAAGGAGGGGCAGGTATTTTCAGGGACTGCCCTCTTCTTGTATTGCTCTTAGTGGTTGTGACACCTGAAGATACTCCACATAATGAACATTCACCATTTCACCTTCCTGTCTCAACTTCCCACCCTTGAGTATCAATGTAGCATATATTTGAACTCATAACACTCAGTTCTCCTCACTACTGTTTAATACATACATATGGTAACCAGCAAGAGATTAAAATTGTATTCTTGTAGATCAGCTAACAGAATCTTCTTATTCCTCCATTACCTACAGACTGGGTTGCAAAACATTTTTTTCTGTCTTAACGCTTTTCTCTTCCTTTAAGCATGCATACGCACGTACATGCATATATGTACACACACGTGCAAACACAAAGAGTAAGTGTAATACAGTACTCAGTGGAGCTACTGGAGCTAGTTCTGAATGATGGCACATGGGTACTGGATGAAGTGTAGCAGGAAAAAAAACAGAGCACACTGCATCTGGAAAACTGGTGTTCAGCACCTCGCAGTCCCCACGCACATCTCTGATTCCAGGTTGCCTTCGTTCCATGGAGGTCAGGGACCTGGCCCTTCCAACACTTCTTGCAACGTGTGTTTCTGTTGATGTCAGGAAGGCTACACTGTGTAATGAACTCTACATTCACTAGTAGCTATAGCAGCAATTTTAATATAATTTCATATAAAGAAGATGAGCTATGCCTTAGGATTATTTTATCTTAAGTAAAATTTAATTCATGCAGTCCTAGAGTACAACACACATACATGGGTTAAAGACAATGCTGCGTGAATGCTTTGGTGTCATCTGTGCACCTTTTTAAACAATCAGTAGCTCACAAAAACCTTTCAGTATTATTCCTCACAGTATGTGCCCAATGTATCTCAGAATTATGTGTATTTCATTTTATACTTTGTACATAATATCAGACTTGCATTTTAAGTATCAAAAATAGCTTGTAAAAAGATTTTAATAGTAAATGTCATAAATCCAGAATTTTCATCAAAGGGTAAAATGATTCATGACCTTTGGTGAATGGATGATGAAAAAGAAACATTTCCAAAAGCTATACATGATTTATGGTCTTATGCTACCAACAGCTGGCCAATCAGCTCTGCGTTTCTGTCCTTTATTAATGCCATAATAAGAGCAGCAGCAGAATTTACTGTCTCCTGAAGCAGCAAATGGTCCTAGGAAAAAAAAAAAAAAGGGAGTAGGGAAAAAAATATGTTAACAAAGGTGGAAAAAGTAAATATTTAAAATCAATTTTCAAGTATGCAAAATTACCATATGATTGTTGAAAAAAAAATATTTATTTGCACTTAGTAGAAGAACTTCTAATACTTACATTTTAAGGAAACACAATTTCATAGTAATATCAATTTTCCAATCTCCATGATGATTTAAAAAGCAAAGTTATGTTTTAAAAAGGAATATATTTTGACTGCTAGAATTAATGCCATCTATCCAGAGACCACCAAAACAGAAGCTTGATTCTGTGAATTGCTCCCTAACTGATTTTGGAAATCTAAAAGGTAGTCAAAATTTTGGGTTTGAAAACATCGGATCAAAATGAAGGATTTAATTCAGTAGCATAGTTAAAGACCTGTAACTTTAAGCACCTACTGAATCCCATCTGTAGTCTAGAAACTACTTAAAACTCCCTGTCCTGGTTTGGCTAAAAGAAGACCATTTCCCTTTTCAGTAGAGTTTTTCTTTCAGTTAAGTTTCTTCTAAGTAACTGCACTTTCTGAAGTTGGCTACATGATTTTCAGACAGTGTCCGCTTTCAGAATTGCTAACGCTTGATGTTTATAGTTGTTACTAAGGTAGTAGCAGGATTGGTATGCAGAAAGACCCATGTTCATACTTATTCCTGTGGGAACTGAGGTCACTCTTGGCTCTCTTACGTTCCACAAGTGAAAAGGCGTAAAAGGGTTACACCTGCGGGAAAGTGTGGATGGGACAGGTGACCAAAAACTGACCAACGAGGTATTCCATCCTGTACACATCATACTCAGTATAAAGCTAAGGGATCACAGGGGTCAGCCCTTCTTCCTTCATGGCCGGCATCCCTGTGGGACCCTGCTTGTTCTCCTGCCTCCAATCCTGATCCGTACATTCCTGAATCCAGGTCCTGTGAGCTCCTGAGTCCAGTGCAGGACATCCAGGTGCCCACCCCGCTGCAGCAGTGGTGCAAGCCACCATGGCCTGCAATTCCCTGACCATCATTAGGAACCTCGATATTGGGTCTGTATATTTTTATTTCTATCATTAGTAGTATTAATATTATTATACTCTTTTTTGTTGTTATTGTTTCATTAAAGTAGTTGGAATTTTCCAACCCGTAACTCTCCCTTTTCTCCTCTCCTTCCCCTTCTGCAGAAAGAAGGGTTAATAGAGAGCATCTGCCATCCGCTTTCATTGCCGGCCCAGCCTTAAATGGTGACACTCACAAAGGCATTTAAGCACTGAGACTTCAGTAGTTTAGCCTGGTCTTTGTATCAAATAACTTCAAAAAGTACTCTGGTTTTGATAGACAAGTATGGAGACCAACACAGGAAGAAGTAATAAAATGAGACTTTGATACTGTGCTTCTAACTGAGCACTCTAGCTCACATTTGAAAGAGTCCTTTGTCTAATTGCCAAGTTTTCTTAATTGTATTGACTATAAAAGGTCGGCCTCTTGCCACCAGTAATATTTTCATTTGTGTACTGGGAAAATATCAATAGGTGTAGCCAGGCACAGACACATCCCTGGAGAGAGAAAAAGGAGGGAATAATTTCTGTGAAGCAACAGAGAAAATGAAAGGTCTACAAAACTCTAGGAATAACCTAGAAGGGATTCAAAGGGGAGCTAAAAAGAGAAAGCAAGAGCTGTTCTCCATAGCCATGATGGATAAAACTGGAAGCAATAGGCTTAAGGGAACTTAAAGTGGGATATAAGAAGTCAGGAAAGTTGTTTTAAGAGTAAGGACTGGTATACAATGGAACAGATTAGTGGACAGATCAAGGAAATGCATCATTAGGGTCCTGTAACATGAGACCACATACATGTAAAATGGGATGCAGGTGCAGCTGCCTGCCTGGGGCAGGAGGATGGAGCAGTTTGATTCTGTATCTTGTCACCACCATTTTTCTAAGATGCTGCATCAAGGAAGAACTTGTAGATGACATTTAAGAAACTCAGATTAATGAAAAAAGAGGAAATGGTTTCAACAACTTATACAAAAACTTAATGTTAAAAACTGCTTGTTAAGGAATAAGGCTACTGCTGAAGGGACCTACCTATTCAGCTAGCACAGAGGGGAGCTGGAGACTATGAAGCTGGGGTTGAAGGAAAAACTGAAAGGAGAAAGGTGTCACTGGAATACTCTCAATGTTGAAGCAGGTCCAGAGGAGGCCACAAAAATGATCAGAGGGCTGGAGCACGTCTCCTGTGAAGAGAGGCTGAGAGAGTTGGGGTTGTTCAGCCTGGAGAAGAGAAGGCGCCAGGGAGATCTTATTGTGGCCTTCCAATACCTAAAGGGAGCTTATAAGAAAGGTGGGGACAAACTTTTTAGCAGGGCCTGTTACGACAGGACAAGGGGTAATAGTTTTAAACTAAAGGAGGGTAGATTGAGACTAGATATAAGGAAGAATTTTTTTACAATGAGGGTGTTGAAACACTGGAACAGGTTGCCCAGAGAGGTAGTAGATGCCCCATCCCTGGAAGCATTCAAGGTCAGGCGGGACGAGGCTCTGAGCAACCTGATCTGGTTGAAGATGTCCCTGCTCATTGAAGGGGGCTTGGACTAAATGATCTTTAAAGGTCCCTTCCAACCCAAACTATTCTATGATAATGCTCTTATTAACTTTGTGCTTTATCTAAATGACAGGAAATATGCCAGAGAGGTAACTGGATAGAATTAGAAATAGCTAGTTTATACCTGATTATTTTATCATTCCTAGAAAAATTATATTTGTATTTGACTAGAATTTTGTCTTAAAAATCATCACGTAAGTAAGCTGTTGTAATTTGTAACTCCCCAAAAGATTACGCTCCTCATAAATTCATGTTATATATTCTAATATGCAGTAAAATTATTTATTAATGTTCTAAAAAATTGTCGTAAAGATGTTCACCATATCTGTGTCTTGCTGTTTACTGAGTGACACCTCCCATTCAGTTAAGGAAGCAGTGCAGAAGGGTACTCGGGTCCTGCTCCTCCAGTACCTTTTATCATGGACTGAGGGTGCAAAGAGGAACTCAGAATCCACCACTGCACTTTGGTAGGGGTTTCACTCCCTCATATCCCATGGGTATAAACGGCTGTATAATGTACAAGGAGAGCAGAAGTCATGCGCATACACCCACTCAGACGGCAAACACTGCAGTCGCTTTCAAGATTTGGCAACACATTTCTTGCTATTCAGCAATGGCAATCTCTTTGCGCCCCTCATTGCTTTTTGTTCAGTTTGTCTCAAGAAGCAGTTCAGAATTACAGACACTGTTTTCCAAATGGGCTTCCAGCCATATCTGAAGTTGGCTGGAGGAG
>NW_009635985.1:127085-137965 GCF_000690535.1 Cariama cristata
CCCCCCAATTTCACAAAAAAAGAAATAAAATACACCTGGCCAGGAGTGCTCTTAATGTTTCTCCCAATAAATCTTTCCACAACCTCTGTTGGTTACTGGATTCAGTACACATTCCTTTGCAGTAATAAATTATTTAAGTTTTTGAACTTAAAAGGAAGCAAGAGAAAGAAATTTAACTTTCACAAGACACATTGAAAGTGACACCATAAGATTCCTTTAGACTGAAAAAAAGCTTTTTCTAAAGCTAAACCTAAGGCTTTAGTGCTAATTTCCATGTTCTGAAGGAAAGACATGCAAAAAATTATGAACAGCATTTGTAACGCAGGCAATGCGGCACAGTAATGTGTACAGAAACCTGCATGCAGAAGTGGTCTATAAACCACACTGAAATTGACTGCTGAATTGCAATTTGTTCAAAAAAAGAAACACAAAAAGTAAGCAGCACAAATTAACATGCATTTGCAAGTTTTACGATTACTTCACTTCTAATAATCTGATTAATAATACTATTACTATAACTATTCAGGAAACCCACTGGTTCCTGTCTGTCTTAGAATCAGTCAATACAATGGCAGGAACAACGAACTGTTGGGCAGCGTTGACCCCTATGCAGAAGTGGTCCCTGTAAGCCTGTTTCTTGGAAATAACCAGAAGTGTATTCTTTAAGTGAATACATATTATCTTATTTAAGATAACAAATGTAAGAGAAAAGATCTTAATTTTATACAGTTACAGTTGATGGTGAAATGACATCATGAAGCATGTACTGAAGCTTTCAACAGGGCAATCCTTTAAAGTATTTATCATAGGTGTTACTAATTTTTAGACTTACGATGTTGCTGCTTCCCGGTAACAGTGTCTCAGTCTGATCTCAGGGTCACCTATTCATTGAAATGCCCAGCACCTGGACCTACAAGCCAGCCTCTGAGTGCAGGAGAAATCAGTGCCACAGAGGTCAAGTCTGGGCTGATTTTTACTTGCTTTATTCTCACAGCCACAGTCTTACTGGAAAGAGGTAGTAAATAACACGAAGAACTGGACTCTTCCAGGAATTTCAAAATCATTGTATATCCTGTATCTTTCTGAGAATCACAATTTGCTCTTATGCTAGGAATCATTATTGTAGTATCCAATGGTCACAGCCTGTGCATAATTTATAACTTCTTTTGATCATTTCTAGTCCTCCGTATCACGGAAAAGAGCACAGAAAAAGAAAACCCAGCTACTAAAGGAGAACACATTGTTCAAAGTGTAGGTATAACAGTGACTGACACAATGGTTAAGTTATATCTTAAGTATTCTTTCCTCTCCTATGAATCCTGCTGGAAATTTATTTCATTTTAGGCCACTACTGTGCACGTAAGTGGATATTTTCAATGTGCCACAATGACACTTAGTTTCTTACTAAGTAGTCATTTGTAATTGGGATGCCAGCAGTGTTTATGAAGAATATTAAAATGACAGAATTCAACAACAACCCAAGAGAGAAAAAGACTCTTGTGGGTCTTTATTAATTTAAAGTTAAACAAATAAGTGAACATTTCAAGTCCTCCGGCTACACCCTTAAAACACCCATGTTTCTGACACTGCAATGTTTTCTCTGGCACTGGTGCTGATTACAGCTGATAGTGCCTCCAGGGAGGCTTCAATAAGGATGCCAGGACAAATTTAATCTACCACACCTAACTCCATTGCACATACAGGCCTCCGGTCCTCTTTTATATTCAATAGCATAGCACTAAATCTTTCAAAAACCTCATTATTAGTTGCAGGAAGTCAAATAATCAAGCAGAACCAGGTCTTCACATGTCTAATTGCCTGATGTGTTTGCATATATTGTAACCACGATAAAAAACAGGATGTAAGAACAGAACAATCAATACAAATCCTCATGTAGCCCACAAGAGCCCTCGCACGTTATTGCCCACCCACTGCTGAGCGTTGTGAATTCCAAGCAGAGAACATACTTCGGCACCCTAGTCAGCGAGAGCACATCCATGCACGTGCTGGATGGCTCAAACACGAATAGCTCTTTTTCTCATCAACGAAATACTTAAAAAAGACCGTGACCTTTAAATAAGACTCGGAGGCAGTAACGACTTTAATGCATTAATGACTGAAGTTCCACAGGATCAACTGGTGTGCCATGATCCCCCCTAAACCGCTGTGATATTCACTGTCTATTCATTTCACCCAGTTGACTTAAATGAGTCTCTTGTAAAAAGGAAAAAACAAAACCCCCTAACATTTCTTGGCCATTAATAAATAGGATTTTTTATTGTTTGAACAGATGATTAACTACATTTATAAGCTAAAAACAAAACTTTACCACTTTATGTACTTTGGAAAAGAAAGTACTCAGAAACACTGCCAACCTTATAAACCATAAATCCACATAACAGCACTTTGATTCCAAAATAAAATATCCACTTTGTCTGTTATTAAATAGTAAAAATATTCCAACATAACCATATTGTGTGATGGTTGTAACTCATACTCGGAATTTATTTGATGTAGAGTTACTGACTGTAGGGGTTTTCTGGTCTGCAGAATAAGACTGGGAATGGATACAGGGACAGAGTTAAAGTTGTGTTTGGAATATGCAATCTGATATTTTACAAATGTGCATTTATTTAAGAAACTCTGAGGATAACTGAATATTTACTGACATTCCCCTAACAATTCATTTCCTTGCTTCAATCTGTTTAGGATTTCCCCCTCCCCCCCAGCTGGAACTTCATATACATGCGTTTCAATTTACGTATGTACTAGTTCAGTTTAAGCATAGCTTGAAAAACACACACTACCCTTTTTAGCTCAAAAAAAATGCCTCTGCAGGTACTACCTCTGCCTTGTATTGCATCCCTCCAAAAGAATAAAACAGCTGTGTTCCATTATTTGCACTCTGTTTTGCTGTAATATTATTTGACTTTCCATTTAAGACAGTTTTTAAAAATTAATAGAATTGTAAGGTTAGCCCTGATTATATGGCTGACGGGAAACCTGAAAACATGATTTAAAGATGCTGCTAAACTTGGGGAACATCGATATTAGTGAGATTACGTTTGTACCAGGAATGGAAAGAGGGCCAGGGCATGCACTGGCATGCCCCTGCCCTCGCTGTTCCATTGTAAGCCCGCTCCCTGGCACAGTTCTGGCTCCTCCATGCTGACATGTTCCCAGACAATGGCTGGGCATGGTTCAGGGGACAGCACAGGCCAGGGACGGCTCCCAAGGGACAGGCTGAACGAGACCACCCTCTTTTGGGAAACGAGAACTTAGCCATATGGACATGAGGCATGCTGTGCCTTTTAGCCCTAGGACAAGAGAACCATCCCTGGCCTTTTTACTTACCAGTATAGACATAGCCTAAGTACCACTGGGAAGTGACAGTTGTGCTTTTCTCTCCCTACCCAAACGCATCGAGAATACACAGAACGATGATCAAATAATCCCCCCCACAAATCCCATGTAGCTACCACATTAACATAGTCATTTTAAAAAAAAAGATTAACTGCTCTATGGACACCTTTCCCACCAAAACAGAGAAGGAGAGAGGGATGAACCACACTGCAAGACAGCACTTGCGCTGTACCGCACATTCCAGCAGGGAGAAAGGCTGGAGCCAGCAGAAGGACCGCATGCCCACCGCTCCCTTTCCCAGGGTGGGCCTGGGTGCACACCACGTATACCACAAGGCATGAGCGGAACAGAAAAGGGCTGAAACAGTCTGTATTCTGGCAAGCATCTTGCAAAAGACTATGCTGGCAGTACTAGAGGAGCTACTGTTAATTTAAAACTCCATGGGATGCTGCAATTTATACTAAGGCTATACCAGGTGCCTCCAAAACTCGCCTGATGTCACATACTGACAGTGTTTTCTTTGCACTCAGAGAAACCGAGTAGAGAATTTAGCCTTGAACACCTCAATACTTGAAGTTTTCTTCTTCAATTAATACTTGCCATTTCAAAAGATGATCTGAAGAGGGACTGAGGTTCTTCCACTACCAGAAATCAATCGTATAACATGGTTCGGTGTAGATTCATGAAGAAGCATTTTTTCCTACTCAAGATATGTAGTAGCATGCATCTACATATTAAAGCAACCTCCATTTCTGTAACAGTACAAATTAATCTGAAGTCTCCTTCATTCTTAAAATGCTTCCACATCACATTTTTGAACCCAAGTGCCAAAGGATCTATTGGTAAGTGACATCTCATATATAATATCAATGCAGTAATTTACCTCAATAAGAAGATAGTTATGCAGATCGTTCTAAAAGATAAGAAAACTATTTCTCTGAGTATTTTTAGGTTTCCTTTCAAGTAATACATAAATAATTAAGGTAGCATTTGAGTTCAGACAGGTAGCTGGGTTCAAAATCACTCCAGCAGGTTCATAATTGAACCTCTATACACACAGCCTTGCTTCCTTTCTGAACTAAGAAAATGCAATCAATTCTTCATTAGTGAATACTCCTCAAAACAGAAATAATTTAGACATCTAGATACTTGGGATGCAATGAGGATTGAGAAAAGAGATGAGTGGCACTAAAAGAACCAAATTGTCACTGTGCTAATGGAGCCTAGCAGACCTCTTAGTTAATGAACTCCTGATAGATCTGAGTTAATTCCCTGCAGTTAAATGGTTGTCCGTCCATGCTACAATCAACCCAAACCTGGATAAATTGTGCATAAATAGGCGATACTGTACTGTATCTCTCTCCTGAACCACTGATCAACCATGCCTCTTATAGTTTGTCATAAGAAAAAGGAGAGCCATCAACATTTAAAATGACTGTGTGGACACACTGAGGACAGATCAGTATTTTAAATCTTCTGGAGTCTACAAGGATTATGTCCCTAATGCTATTGCATGTACCTTTTCACCTAAGATTCACAGATTTAAAACTGAAGGTAAACATGGTTCTTTTGTTAAAACAACAACAACAACAACACAGCACAAACAAACAAAAACCCAAATAGGATTAATTCCTTTCTCTAGTATGAACAGAATAGACAGAATTCCCCCAAATCAGCAGTTTTAAATCAGCTCCATTATCTACATGTTCTGCAGCATATAGGTGATCAGGGTTCAGTTCCCTTCTTTGAGTGAGGTGGTTTGTCTGCTCCCCAGTTCACACTTTTTTTGGATTGGGGTTAAAATTCCTATGGAGGAAGGCCCATTCTACATACAGTCACTGTATCACAACAGAAAGATGGGAAGACTCCAGCCTAGACACTAGTCCAGACTCCTGGGAAGCAAGTGAAAGCTCTGTTCTAACTTTTGCTCCAAAAGTTTGTTCATTCGATGTAAAATAGACAAACAGTGTTTGGAACAGACATGAGCGCAGTGCCAATGTCTCTGTCATCTGCAGCCCTAGGCTTTATATTTCCTTATTCTTGTCCTATCCAAGTCTTTTTTTTTTTTTCTTCCCCTCCTCCTGTAAGAAAAATTGTTAGCATGATCATACTGAATAATCAATAAAAATTCCTGGCCCAAAAAATTCTCTGAAGAGTTTGTTATAAAAAGCATTTTCAGCACATTCAATCATTGCAGCTTAAGCAAGAGTTTTCATTCAGCACTTAGCACTATCTGATCGAAGCTCCTGACAGAGTGAGTATGCCAGTAGCGACAGCACAACCGTCTGTCAACCATCTTTCCCTCTAAATTGTTCAAAAAGCTACCTAATGCTTGAGCTAGCAGCCATTTCTGCCACCTGTATGGGACTGGTACAAAAAATACTGGCAGAAATAAGCCATTTAACAGATGTGGTTGTCTGCAAAAGTATATTATGCGTTTGAGATTTCTTGGAGGTGGTCTCTTAATACCGTAGGTTACCAAATAAGTCTCTAAAATGAAATGTATTCATGTTAATACATGTTACCGTACTACCTACAGGCCCTACAAGATACCACTCTGGTAACCTTGTAAAACACACCAATAAGGGTTTTTAGGGGGAAGGAAAAAATGTTTGTTACTATCAATACAGGAAAACTGAAATGCTTCTGAGGCACAGGAGACTTGCTTTCTCCTCTGACAACCAGCACTGCAAGCTGCTGAAAATCTAAGATTGGGCTAAAGTTGAGTGAAGCTGTGGCAAGTCTCTCCTCTGGTTTCAGAAAGCTTTGGATCAATCTGATAGCACTAACAAATTCACATGGGAGTGGGATTTAAGCCTTCCACGCAGCAGCATATAATAGCATTTCCCTCAGTGTGTATGTGTGGTGGATCCTCTGCTGCCTGTTCCACTGTGAGAGTCTATAAATATTTTGATGGGCTGTAGTGTTAAGTCTTGCAGGCGGCCAGGAACACATAGCAGACCCACCACATGCACGGATACAGAAAAAAACAGGTTAAGTAGTGCTGGCCTCCTGCAAAACATAACACCCCAATCATGCAAATAATTTACAGACTGTTGCAGTACACCAGGCACGAAGTGAAGATGGAGCAGCTACGGATCATGTATGAATGCATTTGACACATGGGGCAGAGCAAAAGCAGTTCAGCACTGTTTAGCTGGTTTTCTCCTACTATAAGCTGAGAAATACAGCACTTTCAAGCTCAGTTTCACCCCGTGACTAGTGTTTTAGCCCTAGTCAGCAGTAAGCAGCAAAGCAAAAATGTGTACATAGGGAAGGCCAAGAGAAGTGGTGGGGGAACAACCTAGGAAAAAGGGGAAAAGAACAAATGACAGATGTAAAAGATTAAGTACAAAACTATCTCAATCCTCAAAATATAAAAATACATGCCATTGCTAAAGATCAGGAGAGATTATATCAATGCCAGAGGCTCTGTCTTGTAGGCAAACTGTGTCATATGCTGCAGATAAAAAAATCCAAAACTTCAAAGAACCAAGTAGGACATTTCTACCTAGTGAGATCTGATGTAGTCAGTGTAATCGCAAAATTCTAAGTAGGTAAGTATCACATATCTGAATGTTCCTCTCCACTTTTAGAGCACTATGCTATCCTTACCTAGGATCTGACAAAACCTACCTAATGGGGACAGAGAAAACAATACAGCACTTCTTCATATAAACTTCTAGCATGAGCAAAATCACATATTTTATGGTAAATTTAACACAGGGTATATCGATATCACAGGTTTTTCCTTTCTGGCCCATATTATATTGACAACATAGATTGGTTGTTGCACTTTTCAACACTGTAGTTTGCAAACATCTAAGTTGCTAATATGCAGTACAAGACATGAAACACCTTAGCTATCACAGGTTACAGAATTTTGCATGCAAATGTGCAGGAGCAGTTTCATATAATTTGTGACATACAAATTGTGATTGTGATTATCAGTGTTATATAGAAAGACTGGGCAACTTTTAATTAGTGACTGTAACAAAATGGGAAGGTCTTTGGAAAGAATGAGTGATGCATTTGAACCTCCTGGGGGATGCTGAAAAAATCAGTGCAGAGGAAATGAGAGCATTTTTTCCATTCTTTCAGTCTAAAGCATGCTTTTCTCCCCTCCTTATAGGTGCTAACTTCATATGGAATATTATGCATAATAGACATCCAAGAAGAGGCATGCTTCCACCCATTTCAATACAAGCATTCTGTTCAGTCATTAAAATCTTCATTATACAACTCCTACAGACTGTGAATAATCTGAAATGCAAGTACACAGCTGCAGTAACTAATTGATTGGAAACATCCCTCTTGATTACAGATAATTTATATGAGATGGTTCAGAGGAAAAACTGTATAGCCTACTAAAAAACAAAATTAAAACTTCTCCTTTGGGGAAAGAAATAAACAAAACCTGAGAGATTCTGAGAGGCAAAGTATGCATACACATGTGCTGGGCTATTGTTCACATCCCAGGCTTGTGGCTTTCAAACTTTTAGGATTATAATATCAGTTCAGTGGGGTAAAGGCCACATTCTAATCTTGGTTACAGAAATACAAACTAAAGAAACTACAGTATTACGAGCTCAGTTACTTTTCAGCCGCAGGGAATTAAATTCAACTTTATACCCCATATTTTGCTACAGAAGACCTAATACATAACTGTTTTTAAACTGCTCTCTCAAAATTTCAAAAGCAGCTTTAAAGTAACAACTCAAATGTCAGTGTTTTGGGCAGTGAGACACAGTGAGAGGGAGTGGCTGTCCAGAAGCTCATTGTTAAGCATTTGATATCACAGATTTCCCTAATTTGATACTCTTAATTGAATCTAGCTAGTTGCTTGCAAGTGGCTTTCAAGTCGCATCATCTCATCATTCCATGAAGATGGACTGATTGCAGAATAAATCATAAAAACTTTTAAGTTACACATTGAAATTTGAAAACATCCTTGAATCACACCATAGCATTTAAAATTGAATGTCGATCCTACATCTTTCCTCTTATCTCTCAAATCCTACTTCTTTGACCGCATCTGTGTGATGTTTAGGCATAGTTTATGTCCCATCTCTGACTTCTTTTCCTGTCTACAGCTGAGGGCCTACAGCATACTGGAAGGGAAAACATATACATTCCTTACAATTCAAGACTTTTATGTAAAGCCAAGCTAGTCTTACTTTCCCCCAAAAATAAAAATACCAGACTGATGAAGAAGTGTCCAGAAATGAGACAAAAAGTTACAAGGACATGAGGTGACATCTCTCCTTGGAGAGTAAGAGGAGAGGAGTCAGGAGAGGAGTCAGCAGGGGGAAAAAAAGTTACAGCACAAGTTATTAATAAAGATTAATTCCCTTTGTCTCTCACACCAATATGACATTTTAATACATTAATTTTGCAGTACTTCTGTGCAAAGGGATGTTGAGAACAATCAGAACACGGACTTGTTCCCTGCTCCAAAGCAGTCTTCACATAGTGAATGTAATAAGCAGGAAAGGAACTTGCATTTCTTGCAAGCATGAATAATTCTACAAGCAAAGGAGCTCTAAACACATGTACACTCAAATATACTCCAAACTGCTGTGAATGGAGAAAGTGTATTTCCCTCTATCTATTGTTTCCTTTCAGGTATGTTGCCTACGCAATGTTTACCTACATACTTAAGACTGGACAGTTTATCTGAGCAGCACCTTAGGACATCAACTGGATGAATCCCTATCCAGTATGCACAAGGAAATAATAATAATTTCTAAAAACATTGATCCAAACTCTCAATTTCTTTATTCGCTCTTTCTTTGTCCTACTTAGCTCATAGCCTAAAGCCAGTCCAAATAGAGCATCTGTCCTTGTTAAAGTTTTCAGCTAAACAATGGAGGGAGCATATAAATTTTGAAAAATTAATCCTAGAGGAAAGATGGTTCTTGAAGTCTGGTGTGAGCAGAGGTGCTGGATTCAGAAAGCAGCAGCAAACAGCCTGTGTCCAGGCCAACAGACGAGACAGAGAAGAATCATAAAAATACATGGAAACCACTGTGGCAAAGTGCTCTATTTCACTGAGCGGTTGACAGGAATGGCAAGCACCGGACACACTGTACCTTTCCATGGAAACATAGATGGTAGTAATGGATGGACAGGACTGAGCATTATAGTGCAATTTTTAAAGATACAATTTATAGTGTAATTTTTAAAGATACAACTGAAATAACCTCAAGCCAGCTAACTTGCTAGCAGTATGACTGGAACAGCACAAAATGTCAACTTGGACTAATCACACATGTGCTTACTCACTTTCTCAGCTGGTATTTGCATCCCCTAGGTAGCTCATGCTGTGATGGCTGTCCTGAGTCTGGGCCCCCACCCTGATCATCCTTCCATAGCTTGAATCACATGGAGGAGTCTCTCCTGTCACTAGCTACCGATTAAACCATAATTGGAGTGCAAAAAAAGTTTTCAAAAAAACCCTTTGAGTATAAACCCAGTGATAGGAAGGCAGAAGAGGGCCCATAACTTGCCTTGTAGCTAAAACACAGGAAACAGATAATTAGTACCGTTCCTCAGGGATCACCAGTAAATCCTTATCCTTAAACTCAAAATGTATAATCCTTACAATTGTAAGAGGACAGATGTGCTTGCTTTTAAATTCCAGTTTTCTTTTAGGCTATGAGAGTCCAGCTACACCACAAAGATAGAGCTCACAGATGTTCTCTTACATAAAAATCAGGGTTTGCCAAGACAGGCTTCTCTTTCTTTCTGCCAGCTAGTATCAGCCCAAACCATGTAACACAATAGCCTGTCTATATACAAACAAAGGCACTCAAAATGAAAATACATCCAAGTGATAAAACTCTTGCAAAATAACAAAAAAAAATTGTTTTGTGCTTTTAGAAAAGTGCTTTTAGAAAAATGGCTATTTTAAAACTTTAAAAATAAAGAAATAGAATAAAAAGAATAAAGAAATAAAGGAATGAATCTTGCTTTAGCAAGATGTCCATAATTAAGATGTTTTATTAAAAATAGAACAGATTAAATACCTTGTTAGCTATGAACACATCTCTTTTTATGAGATTAGCATTCAATGTTAAGCTTATTCTTCAGGTATGTTGTATCTTGAGTTGCATAACAGAAGAGTCTATGTTTTACAGCCTTTAACACTTTCAATTAAATTGTTGCCAAAGTTTCCTTTCAAAACATCCTAAAACCATCTTGTGCCTACTTGTAACTTCAAATATGTCTGTGACTGTCTACAAAGGAAGTTCGGTTCTCCCTAGTATCTTCTTGAAACAGGCATTTGATTAAGAAACTATTTATGAGAGTTTCCAAGGGCATGACTAAACACGATGTGTAAGAGCTTACTGCATCACTTTCTCCTCATTTTAAAATGTGGGTCATCCAAAGCTAATTGAAATCAATGATCATGGTGATGGGCACTAGTCTTTTTCATAAGAAAGGGAATTATCATTCTTCCAAGACAGTAAGGTAAAAGAGGTGATATTAGTGTCTTGTAGACTGCCCGCATGTGG
>NW_009635985.1:137992-141132 GCF_000690535.1 Cariama cristata
GCTGAATATTCAGCTAAATACAACAGCTGACAATATTTAGAAGTGATGCAAGAATCATGATATTGGATATTAAATAAATATCTGTATAATTCACTTGCAGGATCTCTAAAGTATTTTAAAATATGTTAATTGGTAATAATATTTAAAATAAACTTAAGAATAATTTAGAGGGCTTAACAAAATTGTTGGATTATTTTCTGAATATAACTGTCAAAAATGAAACCAAGCAGAACACTAAGTAGCTTTCAATCTGATAGTAATTTTGACAGCAGTTAATCATTACAGATGCCGGACATAAGACTACAGAGGAACTTTAAATTTATTTTTAAAAGTCATTACTTTTCTGTAAAAACTGTATTGTAATAACATCATTTATGTTTAAGGGAAACATAGTAGCTTAATTTCATTGGGTTCTGGTCTTGATATCCACAGCTACCAGAAAAATAACTCCCATGAAACGGTACAGTCACTCAAGTGAGAACACTGGATGGCACAGATATGACTCTGAGCATCCACTGTGTGAGCCCAGGTATTACAGCCTGCAGAGCTGTTACATCATAGAAGTGTTTGGTTAAAAAGAAAGAAATGTAGCTCTGTTTAAGCCTTATCCAGAATTAAAAACTAGTTCAGCTGCTCAGATAAGTTAAAGTTAGTAAAGAACGAATCTCCTGGTGCTTCAACTAGAAAGCACAACTTTTACTCTTTCTCTGACTTTAATTCACTTTTTTTTTTTTTCCTTCCAGCTTCAGCATTTGCTTCCAAGTTCACAGCTGCATTTAGAACTGCATGTATCTTTTTACATGGGCAGTGACTTCACATTGTTCATCTCCTCAGCCTGTATTGATTAGATGAACGTGTGGTTTGGCTTTTCCTGGACATGTTTTAAAAGTTTCCTCTGGACAAAAGAATAATCTCAAACTCCATTTCCACTAATTCCTCTCTTGACTCAGTATCTCTTTTGTCTCCAACAAACTCTATTCCCTTGTGCCTGCTCTTGGCCTCAGCTTTTACCCTGCATGCTCTACTTCCATAAATCTCCTGTCTATTCAGTAAGCAAGAACTATGTATGCAGCAGCATGTATGTGCCACAGCCTTGTCTCTTAACAGTCCTAGTTGTCCTCAGTCACAATGTCTCCTTCACGTTAACTACTGAGATTAACTTTCTATTATTTACTTGAAGCTTACCTGTTAGAAACTTTTGCATTAACTTTTGCTGCTGAATACCCTTTTATATGCTGAAAGTGAGATTCCATTCTCCCAGTCAAATCTACTAACAGAGCTACGCGTTCCCTTCAAGGTCCATTAACAAAACACAGCCTGTCTTGTGCTCGAGACTGTCTGTGAACTTGCTCCAGTCCAAAGATGAGACTTAAAAATCCTTACTCTCTCAGTTACTGCTTTCTGACTATTTCCCACTGGTTCCCAAGTATCCTTTCCTGAATTGTTTAGCCTAACCTTCATCTGAAAAGATATTCTTGTCTTCATGCCTCAGTTATTTTACTCTTCTTGTAACACTGATGTTGCAGCACATATTTTTACATAAACTGTATAGCATAATACAATCATATATTAGAAAAAAAAACCTTCCTGTCTTCCACTCTCCTGAAATTTCTGAAATACTTTTCAAATCTTTGCTCTCTTTACCAATATCCTGGATAATATAAGCAACTAGTTCAGTTTTTCCCAAGAATCCAAAACCTACACTTTCAAGACACAGACCTTGTTTTATATAGAGACTCACTAGGTCCAAACCCACTAGTGAAATCTTTCATGGTGGTAATGCATATACAACATACTAAGAGTATTTTCTTACTGATATTAGAACATCTGATTTATTTTTCCATTTTTTTCAAATGTTTTCAATACAATTTATAGGATTCTATTAGTAGGATGGAAATTTGAAGTGTCAATTTCAATTTTCATATATTTGTTTATGACCAATCTCAAAGCCTTATGAATATATACTAGAACTAATTTGTTCAAACAAACTCAAAAGAAAAGATGTAGTTGCATAAGATGGTAATAAATATCAGTTAGGGGTGTTATTAATAATTTTGCAATGACATTTAAAATGATTAATCAGGAAGTTTTTTCTCTATAAAATTCAACCTAAGTATCAGAAAGAATATTTTTTAAAATGCAGAGCTATTTATAAAATAAAATGTAATTAAGCCAAAATCACCTTTCCCAAAACATTTCTAGATTCACTCCATGTCATTAGGATGCATTTGGGGAAGCATTTAAAGAGGTTTGTACAGGAATCCTTGTTTCTGCAGCTATCATCATATTGAGTAAATATATGTGGCAAGCAAATTCATATTCTGCAGTAAATACCTGGAGCTCTAAAGCCAAATCAGTCAGTAGAAGCAACCCTTTAATGTGCTTAACTGATAATGTTCTGAGAGCATTTTTATGGACCCTACAATTTTCTAAATCCTAGTGTTGGCCACTGTGATGTTACTTTCTGCTGTGACTTTAGTATGTGTTTAAAGGAACCGATATTGTATTCACACAATAGATAATACATAAACTGTAATGAGTTATGACAGGCATTGTATTTCAAGACAATTATAATTTGCCTCTAGTAGCTTTATAAGGCATGAGACTAAATACCTATTGAGTTTTACCACCCAAGAAGTACTGTTTTGGACTGAAGTGCCTGGATTATATTACTGATATAAAATAGAAAATAAACTTCAAAATAAGGAAAACAGGCTACATATTGATTTCTGAATGATCTCATTGCACACCAGCTCCAGAACATTAATTTTATCAAGAACCCTTAAGCTATTTATAATGGCAATTGCTATCAGTTCATTTTCAATTTCTTAACCTGTTAGGCAAAGAAAAACAGAGTTCAGATGAAAAGAACTAGAAAAGATTCTCATAAACAGTGTTACAAAGCAGAAGTACTGCATGATTGTAACATTCTGCCAGCATCTTTTATAGATTATGCACTAATATGATCTGATTTGTTAACTTAGAATCTGAAAGTAACATTTGAAAAAGTTCAAATTTACAGAACAGTGCTAATTCATGACCAAAGGGTCAAAATTCAAGAAGGGTATTCACATGCCTGTTCTTAAAAAGAACAGTCCACAAATCCTTGTATTTCATAGGATCACAGAATCATTATGGTT
>NW_009635986.1:0-5419 GCF_000690535.1 Cariama cristata
CCCCCGTCTCTCTCCCCACCTCTCCTCCCCCGCCGTACTGCCGGGCTGCCAGCGGTGCCCCTAAGGCCACCCAAAGTCACGTCCGCGCAGCCACCCCCCGGCAGGGCCGCCCCAAGTGGGGTCAGCTCAGCCTGCGGTGAAAATTCCTGTGGGTTGAGGGAACCTCCTCGTAGTTTATAGTGGGAGATGGAGCATGGAGCCGGGTGTGATCTCGTCAGGCAGCTCGCTTCACCAAATTTGTAGAAATACTGCAATCAAGGATTTTTACAAATACGAAAACACCGTTCAGGAAACGCACGGGGATAGCTTGGGTGTGTGAGATGTGTTTAATGCCTATGTAACATGAAACACCATGAATTCTAATCCGTTAGAAGAATGTTGGCAGTTAAGAACAGTTAAAAACTGTTCTGTTGGTTTTCAATTCTTGAGCTCGCAATTCAGATTCCAGCACCACCATTTCAAAATGGCAAGAGCTTTTCTTTTTAAAAAAAGCAGATTTTGTAAGGAATAAAGCTCTGTGCTTTCCTAAAACCGTGTGGTGTTTTGCATCGCTGTTCCCCAAAAAACACTGCCGAACTGTCAGCTGTGTGTAACTCCGTGGCTGAAGAGGGTCCATCTAAGGGTGAGAGCTAACACAGAGCACAATTAGGCAGCACTTGTGTGTCTAATCCACCACCCCTCTAATAAAGCAAAGCTGAAAACACATAAACTCTTTTTCGATGTTGCCTTCCCATGTAAGCATCGTCTTCCTCTAATTCACAGTGACCCCAAAGCAAGGCAGCGTGTCAGTAGTGCATAGCTTCCTACGGATGTGTGAGCAACTGCTGCGCAAACAGCAGAGCCAACGTTAGACTAACTGGCCAACAGAGAGCTAAAACACCACTCTAGAACTCAAAGAAAATAATTTAAAAGAAATGAAGAAGATGGTATGATTTTCAGAACATCGTGCACCTGAGCTCATGTGGCCCTCAACTAGTCCTTCAGAGTATTTTATTTGTTATTCAAGTTCTGCATGTTTGGAAAGCATTAAGCAAAACAGTGCATGGCGGGGGGTGCATACACATGTGTTCAGTTGTTCTAATTATCTGGAAGTGCAAAAAATACAACCCTAGTCATTCAAAATTCAGAGACCCCTGTCCATCTGTTGTGGTTTAACGCCAACCAGCAACTAAGTACCACACAGCCACTCGCTCACTCCTCCTCAAACCCGCCCCTGCAGTGGGATGGGGAGGAGAACTGGAAAAAGGTAAAACCCATGGATTGAGATAAGAACAGTTTAATAATTGAAATAAAATAGAATACAATAATAATAATGATGATAATTGTAATGAAAAGGGAGGTAACAAAAAGAGGGAAATAAAACCCAAGATAGACCAGTGGCGCACAATACAATTGCTCGCCACCCACTGACCGATGCCCAGCCCGTCCCTGAGCAGTGATCGGCCCCTCCTGGCCAACTCCCCCAGTTTCTATACTGGGCATGCCGTTCTATGGTATGGAATAGCCCTTTGGCTGGTTGGGGTCAGCTGTCCTGGCCGTGCTCCCTCCCCGCTTCTTGTGCACCTCCTCGATGGCAGAGCGTGGGCGACGGAAAAGTCCTTGACTTTGGGTAAGCATTACTTGGCAACAACTACAGCATCGGTGTGTCACCAACATTATTCTCATGCTAAATCCAAAACACAGCACTGTACCAGCTACTAGGAAGAAAATTGACTCTATCCCAGCTGAAACCAGGACAGCATCCCTTGTGAACCATGTTGCAAGATGAAGCGGTTTTATCTTTCAAAATAAAAAGCAGATTTTCGTCATCTTTTGTCATAGCATTTTTACCAATAAATTATCAAATCGGTTTTTCAATTACAATTTAGGTAATATTCTGACAATTAAAACATTTTTCATCATACCCTGACAAGTTAGTATTATTTTAATAAATTATGTTATTTATTAAATTCATTAAGTTAGTACATTTAGTAACTTCAGTAAATTCTTGTAATAAAAATTGTAAAAAAAAGGTTTTATGTAAAAATTATCATGAAAAATCTAAACTGTCTCTAATTATATGTTAACCTTGCTTGGATGCTTTTAAGACGGTCGCACTGATGTAACATTTTTGTGAGGTAATTTTTAGTGATGTAAGATACAGTATTGAACCCTAAACCTGCAAGTATACATCTCTTTAATTGATTATATAGCATTTTTTGTTCTATTATAGCCTCCAGTAGAAATTCAGAGTGTCAGTGATACACTGTACCATGTTTGAAACTTGATCCTTTTGCAGATAGTGTATCGTCCTGATTACGCATATAAACACTTACGACAAACTACTATATGGATGTCTTCTTCTGATTATCATCCCTAATACATGTGCCCATTTTATTGCATGTCATTAATCTCTGTAAGTCTCTCCAAGCTGTTCTTAATTTCCTTCAGTTGCTAATCAGGATATATGAGTTAAAAATACTTTCTTTGGTCAGGCAGCACATGTTTTTAGTCTTTCTAGAAATTCCTCTTGCCTGTCAAGAAGTTTTTATTTCATCTGCCTTCTGAGCCTTGTACATGCTTCCTCCTCCATTGAAGTGTAAATTATTTCACAAATATGATGAAACTGAAGAAAATTGAGACTTTGAAATTAAAAAAAAAAATAAAATAAAATAAAAAAATAAGATGAGGCCTAAGTGCACTTGTGCCTGTTTCAGTACTAGCATTGCTGTGGTTGCTGCATGCTGTATTCTCCACGTTTAACAGAAAAATACAGCTTGCAAGCACTTTGGGTAAAAGTGTTGTTCTACTTTGAAAATAGCCCTGATCAGAAAGTCTGTAGAATTTCAGCAAATCCATAAAACTGCTGACTCAGAGAGGGAATAGCATTGCTTTAATTATTATTCACAGCCAGTCCCTGTGCAAGCTGTATACTATACAGAATGCTGTTGTTGTTGATCTGTATGTACAACACCTACTACAAAGGGACCCATTACAGCCCCTAAACTCTGCAGCAACACAAATAATAAAGAAGCAGACAGATTCTCTGCCTCCAGTACTTAGATTTTAAATTAGACATAAGCTACATTTCAGGCATATAGTATGCAGTGTGATAAAAGATAAGCTCCGTTTAAAAATGCCTAATATATTTATGATGGGTTATTTTAAAAAGTTTCATGAAATAGATATATTTAAAACAGATGTGTGAATGATAAAAGGCACAGAATTGCAAGCCTAAGGAATAAATAACATGAGAAGGTATTACAAGAGAGTGCGATAGGTGTATTTAGAAAATAAACCTGAGATACGCATAAACAGAAAACAAGCAGCTAGCAAAAGGTATTAGGAACAAGGATTTATGTAAGCGCAGAGTTATGCAAGATCTGAATGTGAACATGTGAAATTTTGCCTTCATGATGAGGATGAAAAGACATTCGTGGAGAAATACAGAAGAATAAAGCCATCAAGTCGTTGCAGGACCAAAAGGTTAAATCCCAAGTTTACTCAAGGAAAGTAAACCACTTCTTTTGTGAAGTATGTTGGTAACAGACTGGAACAGGCTGAAGATAAAGGGAGCTATTACAGGCAGTGTAGAAAAATACGTGACAGAAACAATTTGAAAATCTAATTGAGCATAGCTTAATAATAAATAATAGCTATCAAATCTATGAGAAGCATGTACTTTTGCTTGCTATGTTTCTTGCTAGAAGATAATCACTTCAATATAAAGGTCATTCCTTATGAGTTCTAAGCGTAGGAAAAGTCATTTCAGGTCAATATAGCAACTTCATCTTTCTTTTCATTATAACACAAGGATGTTTGTATCTTCATATGCTAACGCAAACAACACGATGGTAGTGTCATAACTATAAATTGCAAAACTCCAACTTCTCTTTTACTTGGATTTTGAACTTCAACAATGGAACAACTTAACAGACACAAATTAAAGTATTGTAAACTGAAATAGGGGCTTACATAATTGAATTTGGTTTTAAGTTACTCAGTTGTAGAAAAGAGAAAAATGTTCAGTGTTGCACCTTCTTGCAAAATACTGACTGGTTCTGCAAATGCTTAGATCCCTTGGCCATCATTGAGAGCAATTTCACTAAAAATAGTGTCTTCTCTCTTGGGCAGACCCACAAACTTCTTTTTAAAGATCCTGTATGGGGTTTTTTTAATGTTGTCTTCATACCATGCCAGTACAGCGCAGTGCCAATTTTTACTGTTTCAAAGTCTGTGGATTGTTGTAGCAAATGCCTGTGGTCTGGGTCTGTGACAGCAGTAGAGTGCCATGAAGCCCTAATAAAGAATTAGTATTCTATAACATTCACATTTTAGTTAGCAACCACAATAATTAATGACACGAGAGCAGATTTTCAAAGGTGTTAAAGATGCAGTTGGGACCATAAAAAATTTTGCAAAAGTAGGTCAGATGCCTGGCTCCCATGGTTTTCAATGGGTCTCTCAGAAATACCCAGTTTCAGTACGTTTATCTCACAGGCACTCGCCTGCAACTGCAAGCATACAAATATATTTTGATGTCTGAATTTTAAAATATATGCACTTAAAATATCATCGAAGTGCAATACAGCTTTTAAAGGATGGGAGTTTTAAGTGGTTTCATGGTTTCCAGAGCTTCACAAAGTGAGTCACTGAAAGGAATTTTAAAAAACCTCTAAGTGTTGTAGATCTGCCATTCAACAGTGACTCAGTAAAAGAGTATTTTGTTATTGTAAGGGTTGGGCTATTAATTAAATAGCTTATTAAATACTTAACTGATTATGGAATAATTAGGCTTGAGATTAAAGTACAGTCAATTATTGACAAACAATTTTACCAAGTCAGCATTTCTGTATTTTCTATATTGTCTATACGTTTCATTTATACTAACTGAATGATATAGTGAAATTGTGGCAAATGGTACAGTAAATGAAATGCATTAGCTGTGGGCACTGATATGCTGCAATTCTTTTGTGTGGTAGATACTTTGAAAGTTATTTACAATCCATTTAGAGCTTATTCCTATGAACACTTATGCTCGTGAGTAATTTTACCTGCCGAGACTTGCACAGACCAGACATGAGTAAGGTTTTACTCTCATATAAATATTTGCAAAGTCATGTCCTAATATATTACATTAGTTTATATATAAATATATTGATTTGTAGCTCAGAATTATTTACACTTTTCAACACATTGCAATTCTCTGTTCCAAGTTATTCTTTTCAGGTTTTTAATAAAAATAATTAAGAATAATAAATAAGCATAGGTAGTAAAACAATTTTCTTTTAAGTCCACATGCAGTGGAGTCTTTTCTCAGAAATTGTCATGAAATGAAGGACTACATATTTCCAATTTCATATTTAGAACTACAGCATAACAAAAATGGAATGAAAAGCATATATAAAAGTATAACTATGAATGAAATATACTTAGATTT
>NW_009635986.1:5440-9790 GCF_000690535.1 Cariama cristata
GAATCAGTTTGCTTGCCATTTTTCCATTAACTTTACTGACACAGTTTAAGATAGATATGAGGGGGGAAAAAACCAGATACAGATCTTTACAAAGGACCTAAATGAAGTTATTTAGCACTTGGCTAAAATGCATTTTAGATATATCTTAGTAATTCTCTTGCAGACAGTTTACCTATTACACTTTTCCTACTAGCTACTATATATAAATATATATATATATTTATCAGCCATTTACATTTTTTATGGCTTTTACAGTCACAGAATCATAGAATAGCTTTAGGCTGGAAGGGACTTTTTGTGGCCACCTGCTCCAAAGCCCTGCTTGAAGCAGGGCCTGAAAAGTTCAGCCAGGTTGCTCAGCACCTTATCTCACAGAGTTGTGAATATTTTCAAGGAGGAAACTTTACTGTCCCAGTGTTGGAGCACCGAAGCATTTTTTCCTTGAGTCAAACTGGAATTTGCCTTGCTGCAATCTGTGTCTACTCTGAGAATAGTCTGATTCCACAATATTTCTATAGCACTATAGAAAACATTTTGTGATAGGATTTATATAAAATATGCTCTACTTAATAAAGATGCATGATATATAACCTCTGAAAGATAGACACTCATACATTTTAATAAGTTAATACAGGCAAAGCAAAATATTCTGAAAATAAGTATGTACCAATTCCTCTTTATATTAATATATTATTGACACACAGTAGTCTTTACTCCTAAGCTATAAAATCATATTTAATTTTGTCTTATCCTTGCTTTCGTCGTGGATGTCTTTCTCAGTATTATATGGTGTTAGCTGAATTGTGAAGAATTCTAGGTTAAAAAGTAAGATCTATATTTTAGTTCTATAAAACAGCTTTTATAGTTTATTCTCTGCCTTTTCATGAGGCTTTTGTCTGCTAGAAAAAGTGTCATGGGCATCCTAAGATTCCTATAAATGAGTCAGAGACTCTTGTTAAGAGCTGGGACAGCTTTTTGTTTCCTTTTGTTATTTGTAGAGGTTGACATTTACCTTTCTAAACGTTGGGATAAAATAAAGTTTTGAAAAGAAGGAAAAATTATGATGACTGCAAAGGCACGATATGTCACACTGCAGTCTTAAGTCACCTACTGTGCTTCCTGCCTGAATAAAGAAGCAATCTGAATGTTTTGTCCCAACTACATTAAAGAGAATGCCTGTGTTAGGCACTATGGTAACAGCTGGATAGCAGCAGGAAGTCATTTAGCTTAATGGCAAATACAGGGTTTTCAAGGGTGTAATATATTATCAAGCAAATACATAGCTAGAAAAAAAATCACTGTTAATTTGATCTTATAAAAATGTTTTTATTCTTGGTTTTCTAAGTAAATACTACAGACACCAATTAGGAGAGCTGGAAATGTACAAAAGCAGAAGAAATAAAATGTCCAACAGCTCATTTCCTCTGTATTAATTATATATATGAATTAATTCCCGGCTCCATGAATTCGTGTAACAAGGCATAACTTTATTATCTGCTCTGAGGGGTAAACAACTGAGTACTTTACTTTTCTTGCATAGACATTTAAGAATGACTGAATAAAATATCCTTTATTACTTGGCTTTTATATCATGTCCATGTAAGAATTACTTGCTCTAAATTCCTGATTTTTTTTTTTAAAAATCAGTCACTGTTTGGCAATTGTTCCTGTTCTTTTTCTCGGGATGTTTCCTAAATTCTCATGCAGAAGAAAAAGTGTACAAGGAAGGCATACTTTCACATTTTCCAGATGATTTCCATTTGGTAAATGCTGTTTAGGCAAGTAAGAATCCTAAACATTAGCTCGTACCAGCTGTTTCTATTCAGCAGGGCAATTGAAAGGAGAAACATTCTCAGATAGTGATTGTCAAACAGATCTTAAAACTTTGGGGTTTTTTTCATAGCTAAAGTCAATGTCACTTCATTATCCTGAGCTATAAAATGTACCAGATTTAATTAAGATCAGTGGATGTGGAGGAACATGCTGTTTGGAAAAGGCTTGCTTGTTTCCAGCTTGCAGAAAGGAGGGTTGTTTCAGTAAGAGTTGTTTGTTGTTTGCCTTTCTTATCCACTTTCCAACACAGGCAAGAGCCAACCATAGACTTAGGTTTCATTTCCAAACCCTGTTGGCCTGGAAGTCTTCTGGTCAAGGTGCTGAAACAGTTGCATTCATCTTTTTAACTTGTTGGTTCTGTCTATATTCATGCACCTGCTGGTGAAGAATGGAAGGCAGAAATACTAATTATGGTCTTCCTCATAATGCCTCTGAAGAAGGGGCTTTGTTTGTTAAAAATGGTGCTGAGAGCAGTGCAACTGGAACAGCATTTGGTAGGCAGCAGACCAGTTACTTGCCTGACAATATATTTCACTCTGCTTCAATGTATATTTCTTCCTGATCAGCGTGTATAGCTCTAAAGAGTGCTCTTTGGTTTTTTCTGATTAGCATAAACAAGGAAAGACAAAAAGACTCCCAAAACCCTCTGGTTCAGCAATGGCTTTGAACAACAGAGAAATCTACTAATACAGGAAAAAAAGAGAATTGTTTCTTTAATCACAGTCTCACCAAATGGCAAAATGTTCGTGCAGAAGTGGAGATCTGCAAGTCAATTACTGCTGAGATTTGTCTGAAGGATGGAGATGAGGCTTTGCTCCCAGCCTGTGCTGGAACCATTGCATGGATGATTCCTGTTTGCCTGCTCTAAAGAATGAAGGCACAATGCAAAGCTAATAAATGAATTAAGAAACATTTTATCTTCCAGTACATATACCTTCCTAGCAAGTGCCATATCAAGGTCCATTATTGGAATCTCAAGATAATAGTACATAAAGTGTGAAAATATGGAAAAAACTCAGAAAATTGCATGTTTTGTAAGCTAAGCAGTGGCAGTATCACTGGCAATGCAATGTAGACTCATGCAGCATTAGTTGAGTCTACTAATGCAGAAAGGCAGAGTACAACTTGTAAAGCACGTATTCCTGAACTCACAGCTCATCACTCACTCATTTCTCTAATAGCTGGATATTCTTCAGGATGGGCCTGTATCATTACACCTCTTAGATTACATACATCCCACAGAAAATGGTATTTGACTTACTGCACTCTGCTGACAAAATTCCTTTGCTAACTTCAGCCCATAATTAGCCTGCAGTCACGCATCTGAAGGGTCTGGTGTAGCAGCTCCGTGGCAGCGGTTGTCCAGCATTGGGAGAGCCAGGCAGCCGATGCCTGTGTCCAAGCAGCTCTGCAGCGTGCGCTTACAGTTTGTGCTCCTGCTCCTCTCCTCTGGGATGTGTCCAGAGAAGTTCCAAATGACTGGAGCATCTGCGGAGGGTTGGCTGTGTGCTGGTGATGCAGGAAGCATAGGGAGCCAAAGTTTGCAAACAACAGTCACCGCTTATCAGTGTGTGGGCAGTAACTGCAGCTTGCCAGAGTTGATTGGCATGGCTGTTATTGAAGTTTGCAGGCACTTACCCCATGGCATATGTGAGAATAAAAGTTTGAATGCCATAGGTACCTTGTGCTGGTTTATTGTGAGAAGTAAGGGTATTAGTGCATTGAGAAAATATGAAGGTTTGAAGGTAAAACCTAAATTTGATAAGTCAAACTCTTATCAACATAGTCACACCCTTGTTTGGTTGTGTACCCCAGATACCAGGTATGTTAAATGAAAGTGTGCCTGTGGCTAATGATCATCGTGTAAGAGAAGACTTGAACGCCCACATAAACTTGGGGTTTGCAGACTGTTAGGAGTCAAAGAAGCTATTTCTGAAACTTTCAGTCCTGATTCCTCATTCTTGATCCCAAACTGGAAAGCAATTTGGTGGCACTTTGTCCCTTGTGCTCTGTTCTGCTGCTGCTTCTCCTTCTGGTACTTCAATTTGGAGTGAGTCCAAAGTCGGAATATACTTGATTAAATACATCTGCCTTTGACATGTGAGGAATATAATTTTTAACCTTCTACTTAAGCAGCAATATAAAGCATTTAAGAACTACAGAAAAGTTTGTGCAGCTAAGATTTGGGTAGTCATCTTGAGTTTCCCCTGAATATAATTATTCTCAGGCATCATCAATGGGATGTGGGGAAAATGAATGACCAAAGTGATCAGATAAAAAGGACATGTTTGTTAACCACAGCATTCCTCTTCACTCCTCTCTGCCTCTTTTCTCCCATCAAGATAATATGTGGAAGCATGCAGGGAATAGGCAAGCATTGCCTTGAACTTGGCATTTTTCTGCTTATTATATTACTGACTTATATAGTACCTGTGTGCCAGCACTGATATTCCAGCACAAAGGAATTATGAATAGAAAACCATGTCTGTGGTCATAGAATCATAGAATCATTTGGGC
>NW_009635987.1:0-941 GCF_000690535.1 Cariama cristata
GTTGTTGTGAGCCAAATGGTGATTTATAGTGTTGCAAAACACTGATTCAATGCTGTGGTGTTACTCTAGTGACTCTTGATTTTGATAATTCCAGGACAGCATGTGTGGAAATAATAGTAGACCACTGTTTATTTAAGTTAAATTAGTTGTGGTGCTGTAGCAGATGTGAAACTTTCTGAACAAAACTTGCTGTCTAATGAGTAATACTTCTGTATTGTCAGTCAATCTGTATAGTGTGGCCAATTCTACAGACAGATGCTTTCATGAGGGTGTATTTTAATTTGTAACTGAAACTTATTTATGAAGAAGGTCTTTTACTGACTTTACCAATAGAAAATCATCTCCATGGAGAGTATAAATTATGGTTTCATGAGACATTGGATTTTATTATTATTATTCTGATGAAAATCTTTATTGATCTTCTGCTATTTTTGTTTTAATTGAAGACAAACTATGCACTTTCTGCTCAGAAGAATCCAAGGAGGGGAAAAAAGGGGTTACTTGAAAATCTAAATGAACAAAAGGTAAAGCCACAGTTTTTGCCATTAGACTAATTGTAATCGAATTGTGGTTAGTAAATATGCTTTGTGTTCTTCTGAGAAATAGCAAGCAGGGATGCACACTGACATGCTGCTTGTGCTACATTTGAAGACTGTAATTCTGTTCATTTCAAACTGTTATTTCTGACTTTTGCTGGTATAAACTGAGATTTATAAAAGCTCCATAAGACCAAGGTAAATTTGAGGCTGTTAGTCATGAGGAACAAGACTGCATAAAAATTCAACTTAATTCTGTTGGTGCTTCGTAGTTTTATTTTGTTTTGCTTCTATGGGCCCATCTTCATCTGTTACAAAAATCCTAGTGTTTCCCTCATCTTATTTTATTTTGCTTCTATGGGCCCATCTCCATCCCTTACAAAAATCCTAGTGTTTCCCTCATCT
>NW_009635988.1:0-12993 GCF_000690535.1 Cariama cristata
GCCTGCTTTTTTTATGGCGTGGGACAGGTGGATTTTCATTACTTTAAACGGATTTTTTTTCTGATTTCTGGTCCCTGGCGTACCAGGCGGTAGTGCTGTCTGAAGAACAAACCAGTCAAAAGTCTGCCTTCTATGTGTGAAAGCCACTTCTGATTTATTCTCCATTCAGAGCAAGGTCATTGCAGGCAGGTTGGGTAGCCGAGGCTTTTAAACTCGCTGTGTTATGTCCTGTGTAACCTAGGAAGGTGTCGCAGTAGGAAGAAGGAAGGATAGACAAAGACTGGGGAAGGAGAGTACAGTAATATCTAAGGGCAAATACCGTAAGAATTTTGTGGCTGTGTATTTCTTTGGTAATTCTAATTAGATCTCTTTAAAGTTTCATTGGGGGAGAGGTGAGAACATCCCCTTGTTTATTGAGAAAACTGATGTGGAGAGCAAGCAGTCCATTCTCTTGGACCGGCAGCTCAGGACTAGGATGAAGGCCTCTTTTGTATAACAACTGAAAAAACAGGGCAGCTGCTTCCGAGAATATTGCCTAACTTTTAACTGCTTCTTCTGCCTATAGTTAAAGAGCAGGTATCCCCACAGAAGGAGAAACATGCTGTAAAGGTGGCAGGACAAACCCCTCATGGCCGATCTGGCTTCAGTGATGGCAATTCAAAATGGCTGGCTCCAGCCAAAGCCAAGAAAATCCCGTCTAAAGGAAAAAACATGGAGTTATCCAGTGATGGTGAGGTGGAAGAGGGCAGCTGGGAGATGGAGGATGAGGATGGGAGCAGCGAGGAGATGGTTGATGATTATGGTGCCTCATCATCAGAGGAAGAAGAGGTAGGAGCTTTTTGCCCTTAATCACACAAGAAATACTTGACTGAAGGACCTATCAGGCCTGGGGAAAAGGGGTGGCTTTATTGGGGGGTAGATGGTGAGGTGCTGCAGAGCTTTCGTTGTCTTCCCTTCACAAGAACAATTTCAAGTTGAGCAACTGATCCCAACATAACATGAGGTGGTTTTATTTGTTGTCCTTTTTGAACAGAACAGATAAATTTCACAGATGGTGGGAAGTGAGGGGGCACCTGGGGATATTGTTTCATTAATTTTTTTTGTTTCTGTTTAGTTGCTGCCTATTGAAAAAGCTGCCCTGAAGCAGAAGTCTGACAGGTGAGGATGTGAGAACATCACCAGTCCGCAGAGTCTTTCCTGGTTAGATCAGGAGCCTGTGTTGTTCGTTCTTCTGTTCTCTCTGCCATCTGAGAAATGGTAGTTGTGAAGTGCCTGTGTGATACTGTTCTTATCTGAAACATCCATCCTGTTCTTTGTCCTTAGGGAAGGCTTCAGTGAAGATGACAGTGAAGAGGAGGAGGAGGAGGCAGAGGCAGTAGAGGAAGCAAGCAGGCAGAAAATGGGACAGAAGGAGGACGAGAGCTCAGATCTGCAGCTTAACCTGGATATAGATGAACAATTTAAGCTGCCAAGTAATGAACAGATTGAGAGAGAGGATATCCTTTTTACCTGTGACATCTATAAGCCATATGTGTGCAGCAGCACGGGGCCTGGATACAACCAACGATACTAATTTGGACTTTATCATGGGTATCACTTAGCAAGAGTGTTTTGTGCACGACAAGGTATTTTTAGATGAACTGCCCTAATAGGTAGTATACAATGCTGCGCTTCTGTGCAGCGCAGTTAGGAAATCTGTTATGCTCTGTATGGAGCTTGGAGCCTGCCCCAGTTTCCTTTCTAGTCCTAAATACATGTGCATATCTTGTTAAGTATTTCGTGCCTCTGTAGCCTGATTTTCCTGCGAGGTGTTTGTCTGACCCGTTCCTAGAGGCTCTGATGACAGCACTTCTAGCATCCAAAGTGCTTGCTCTTGGGCTTTGGTGATTCTAATTTCCTGCCCCCCAGTACAATTGAATCCTGCCTTTTCTCATTCTCCTCTGTACCCCTTAGTTGCCTTTCTAGTCTTCTTTCTGCTACAGGTAATGTTTTCATTATTAAAAGACTGGTTTTATTGCCTTCTTTTTCCTAGTTTTTTCTGTTTATCTAAAAAACCTAACCAAATTCTTTTAAATACCTTGTAGTTCCTGCCTTGTGAAGTTTTTTGTCTGGTTCCATCCTTTGAATCCACCTTCTGATGAGCTCTGATGAAAGTGTAGTCTAACAAGGCCTTTTCTGATGTGGATGTTGTTGTGATGCAGGAGTCCTGCACATCCGATTGTGCTTGTAAAGAGCCTGTGTGTGAGTTTCTTGGCTGTTTATGATTCCTTAATCGTCTTTCTACCTGCTGAGCCGCCTGACCTGCACATCATTCACCAGCGCATCAAAGGCAACATGGAGGTGCTGCAGGACTTTGTGGTGAAGCGGGAGGAAGGACACACACGACAGGAGTACCTCGCATTGTTGCGCCGGGACATGGCTGCCTACTATTCCTACAGTGACTTCTTGCTCACGAAGCTCATGGATGTCTTCCCACTCCCTGAGGCAGGATCCTGCCCTACCCCTGTCTTTGTTGACTGATGAGGATTTAGCTGCCTCCCTGGATCTTTGTTTTTATTTCTATTCTCTATCCCTTCTTTCATACAGCTGATAAACTTCCTGGAAGCTAATGAGGTTCCCCGCCCTGTGACCATTCGCACCAACACACTCAAAACGCGACGACGGGACCTGGCGCAGGTGAGCAGGAACCTGTGGTTGTCTTCTGCGCCGCCTGTAATGCAGGGCAATGTCTCAATCTCATCTCCTTGTCTTGCAGGCTCTAATCAACCGTGGCGTGAATCTTGACCCCTTGGGGAAGTGGTCAAAAACGGGACTTGTTGTTTATGACTCCTCTGTACCCATCGGTGAGATCCCTCTTCCTGTCATAGGGCTGAGTTTGACCCACTCTTGGCTTCCTTTCTTTCTCACATCATCTTTTGCTCTGCCTTCCCTGCCCAGGTGCTACCCCCGAGTATCTGGCTGGGCACTACATGCTGCAAGGAGCCTCCAGTCTCCTCCCTGTCATGGCTCTGGCTCCACAGGAAAACGAACGCATCCTGGATATGTGCTGTGCCCCAGGAGGCAAGACCAGCTACATAGGTACCACCCTGGAGCCTTGGATGGGAGGCTTGGGAGGGATGCTCTGTGAAGCGATGAGTTTCCACTGGTCTGTACAGAAATGGAGAACGAACGGGGACTGAACTCAGGAAAAGGAGGAGGGTGGCTGTCCCTATGGGCAAAAGTGCAGGAGATTTTCAGTCCCTCACTGATGTGTTTTGCCTTCCGGCAGCTCAGCTTATGAAGAATACAGGTATGATCTTGGCTAATGACAGCAATGCTGAGCGGCTACGTAGCGTGGTAGGGAACTTGCATCGGCTGGGAGTCACCAATGCTGTAGTGAGTAACTGCGATGGACGCCAGTTCCCCAAGGTATGTCCCTGCCTGCTTTGGCGTGTCTTTACTGTGCTTACCTAGAGCTGCTGTGCTGTCCCTTTAGTAAAGCTGTGTTCTCCAAAGCCACTTGTCACAGGAGGATGCACAGAGCTGCTGAGGAGTGTATTTGTTATTTGATATGGAGACAGGAGGGTGGACAGGGAGAAGCGAGGGAACTTTCCTGCCTTCCCAGTCTTCTGGTTCCCCTTCTAGTCTTGGTCTTTTTCAGAGTCCCCACCTGTGAGCATAATTCCAAATGTACGTCTGCCTTTAGGTACTTGGAGGGTTCGACCGTGTCTTGCTTGATGCTCCTTGTAGCGGAACAGGCGTCATTTCCAAGGATCCTGCTGTCAAAACCAACAAGGTGAGTGACCAGTGGGGACAGAAGATGAAGGGGTCAGGTAGGAGTCGTGAGAGGAAGGGCTTCAGGGCAACTTTGTTCTTGAGAGATGCCTGCGATAGGGACACTGATTTTTCCTTCTCTTTCCTATTCCGCGTGTTGCACCAGAGTTGGGTTTTTTGAGGTTAGTTCTGTAGAAGACTCCAGAATCTTCTATAGCGTACATGCTTTGCTCTCCTGTTGTCGCACCATCCACAACAGAAGCCTGGGGTGCTTCCCTGTGCCTCTGGCATCCTAACCGATCTTTCTCTTTCAGGATGAGAAGGATATCCTGCGCTGTGCTCACCTGCAGAAGGAGCTGATTCTTAGTGCTATAGATTCAGTCAATGCTGCCTCAGAGACAGGGGGCTACATTGTCTACTGTACTTGCTCCATCATGGTAAGACCCTTCCATACCCTGCTGCAGTCATCTCCTACTGAGGGGACTGTTAAGCTTCAGATCCTAACGCTTAGTCTCTGGCAGGTGGAGGAGAATGAGTGGGTTGTGGATTATGCCCTGAAGAAACGCAACGTTCGTTTGGTGGCCACAGGCCTGGACTTTGGCAAGGAAGGCTTCACTAGGTGTGTGGCAGGTCACAAGCTGCACAGGTGACTGTTCCTTGGTGGCCAGGTTTGAGCAGAGGCATTTTATCCCTTCTCACCCCACTTTCTCCTCCAGGTTCAAGGACCGTCGCTTTCACCCCTCCCTCAAGTCTACACGGCGTTTCTATCCCCACACACACAATATGGATGGGTTCTTCATCGCCAAGTTCAAGAAATTCTCTAATGCCATCCCGCAGGCACAGAAAGGTAAAGTGCTGGAGCTCAGCTGTGCTGCCTGGGCCTGCTCTCACCATCTGCTTCCCCTGCAGAAGCCATGTGAGTTTTTCTTACAGCACCTTTCTGTCTTGTTTCAGATGAAGAACCTACTGTGGAACCAGCAGCTCCGTCTGCTGTCCCTGATACCATCACGGAGCCTCAGCCAAAAAAGAAGAAACTTGAGGGTTCAAAAGTTGACAAAGAGCAGAAGCCGCCACAGCCTGCTTTGAAGAAGAGACATTCATTGCAGGCACAGCGAAGACCCTTGAAGGCTGGCCGGCCTTCTCCCAAAATGACGGGTCCTCAAGTCCCTACCAGGAAGAAGCATAGAGTGAAACCGAATGGACAGTGAGAGGAACTGCTTTTCCAGGTGTTTGTCCTCTTCTTGGAGAGCAAAGGCTGCTGCAACTATGCATGTACCACCTTGTCTTTCCTCCTCTGTGCAGATGATCTCTGCAGCACTGAGCGCCTGGGACAGGTCTAGCCCCCTTTGCTCCTTCCCCCCTGCATCAAGGACTGATGCACTGACCCATTAAAAGTTTTATACTCCTGCTTGAGTCTTGTCCTTTTCCCTTGAACGTGGAACACACAATTCAGCCATGTCCCCTTGCTCCTCTGCAACAGAAACCCCTTCCACTCCCATCTGATGCTTTGGCATTTCGGGTGTCTGTTCTTATGCTCTGCAACATGGATGTTTATGAAGAACCAGTGGGAGCTGAAATCCTAGCTGCCTGGGTGAAGGTTGTATTGCATGGTGTCTGGCAGCAGAGTGCTTCATCAGAGCAAGGCTGGTCTTGTGCTGGTCCCTAGTTCCCCATTGTCACTGTGTGCTAATGCAGTTCACTGTTGTGATTGTCCCCCTTTCACCCTCGTGCTGGTCCCCAGCAGTCTCTTGGTTCTTGGCCTCCCAGACTGCAGCAGGGATTGCTGCTGGTCCTGCAGCTGTACAATCATTTTCTTTCTGGCTTTTTGTTCACCTAGATATGGTTGCTGCTGCTTGAGACATAACAAGCAGCGGTCTGGGCTGTTTCTATTTAAACATCAGCCCAGGTCCCTTTCCCTTGTCAGTGTGAGTTGATACTCTCTTCTTTGTTCTGCTCTCCAGTGAATAAATCTTTTTCTAGAGACAATTCATTAATCAGCTTTCTACCAAGTGTGCTCTCTAGCTTCTGTTCCACCACAGCATGCGTGCAGTTGGGTGTGTAACAGACCTGAGGCATAACTCTTGTTTCTGTAACTGTCTTGCTAGCTCAGCTCATGTGAGGTTTTGCCTTGATTCTTTTCCTCGCCAAGCTTTGGCATCGAGGGAGAACTTGATGTGCTGTTCCAGTGTTTGGTGTTAAGGACAGCTGAATGCGGTGGACTGTAGGATCTAGGGAATCCTTTCCGTCCTGATCTGGTATGTGTGAGGCTGCTGCTTTCCCATGTTACCAGGTTCAGCAAGCGGGGAGGCTCAGTGTGAACTTCAGAAAGTCCCTCAGACACATGCACACACGCTATAGATGCAATCAGACGCAGACCAATTAGCAGAAACCGAAGAAAAGTGCTGCAGCGGGCACCCAGGAAAGCACAAACAGCACTTGCGAGGCAGGAATGGTGGAAAAGGCCTAATCCTGTTCTTACTCCCCATCACGTCGAACCTACAGCATGCCCATGGATTGTGTGCAGACGCTTCCATGGGTCACTCGTAGCTGGTCCTCAGGCTTGTGGTCTGCCTGGTGTCTGGCTCTCAGACATCTTATCCTACCTAGGGGCTAGTCCAGCTTGCAGTTTGCTAGCAGATCACAAATGTGCATGCGTGCAGGGTAAACAGCTAGGATTACTTTAATACAAGGCCAGGACAGATGGTGATAATTGGGCGCAAGGCTCAGCCAGACAGGCACGCGGACCAGCAGCCAGGCTCTGTGTGACCAGTCCCTTTCATTTATTCCTCTTCGTTTCCCAGACTCACTTCTCCCTCATCTAGCTTGATGCCCCCCTTTCCCCTCCTTTGATCGTTCCTATAAACATCCCATGGTAAGTTTTGCTCCCATAATCTTTCTTAAAACATTGCACGATAAACTTTACACAGTCTCACAATTCCTCTGAAACATCCTATAAGAAATTTGCTCTTTCCTAGGAAGCACACGATAATTTTGCTTTCTTATCAGTTGTGAAGTTTCTGGCTGAAGCTCTTCAAGGTTGCACTTGAGTGGTTCCTGTAACGGTTCAATTTGTCAATGTCTCAGGAGTCCTGGCCTTTGTTACAGCCCATGTTATCTTCTGCTTTTTGGGGCGTATGTATCTGTGCGTGTAACTTACTATAACTCTGTTGGGGGGGAGTTAACTTTGTCTTTTTGTGTTGAATAGACATTAACCAAATATCATTATAGTTGAAAATTACCTTTTCCCCATGCTTCCCAGTGAATTAGGGCCGGGCGGAGCCTCCGAATGCGACCGTCTCCAGGGTTGTGTGGTGAGATCTTTGGATTGCCTGATGTACAGGACCCAAGGGAATTTTTCCAGGCTCTTTCAGAAGAATTAAATAAATGCTAGGTGCTATCAGGAAAGGAATTATTAGATAGCAAAACGGAGAAAATTATTGTCTCCCTGTATAAAGTAACCTCCCTGTAGATGCACTTCAATACTGCTTTTCTAGTGCTCTCCATCTGAATAAGGATTGTAAAACTGGGAAATGTTCAGGGAGGACAGATACACCCTAAGTTAGGGAATGGTTTCTGTGAGAAGAATGGCTAGAGTCTAGGTCTGTCTAACCTTGGAAAAGAGACCACAGGGAAAGAAGTGATACAGCGGTGTGTAAAATTGTTAGTGGCATGGAGAAGATGAACGGGAAACAACTGCTTGCTCTTTTCCAACAAACACAAAACCCCAAATCCCTGGGACCCATCAAATGCACCTAAGGTGTAGGTAGCCGTGAAGCTCCTTTCTGCAGGGTACAGTGGATGCTAGAGGCTTGCACAGGTTGAAAACCTAGCTGTATGCACAAGGGAAAAATGAGGGTTTTGTAAGGGCTGGTAAACAACTGGCTCAGAAGATCCATAAGGGGTGAACTGGTAGAGGCTGGGAGAGCGCTGTGAGGAGGGGTCGCTGCTCCCTTGCCCTGGTCACAAACCCCTCTGTCCTCATCCTGTGCTGGAAACTGATTCCTGGGCTTAGACGGGCCATTGGTCTGACCCGGCATAGCGGCTCTTGCATCCCTGGGCGGTGGTCCCAGTGCTGTGCCTGCCCCTTAGTGCTCCCAAGGTGGGCCCTGAGCTCTGCCTGGCACCTCAGCTGGCTCCTCGCCCCACAAGGCTTGCATCGCTTATGGCAACAGCACCTTCCAGGTAGGCTGAGCCTTGCCTCTGCTCCTCCAGCCTTATTTCTTTTCCAGTTCTAGCAGATTTCCCCAGGAGTGATGAAATACAGGATTTTAGCATACAACTCAAAACTGGAGCCGTATGGCAATCTTCCAGCTATAGGGTGACTTGTACCTAGAAGGGCTTTTACCTCTGGCCAGCTGTGAGCCTGTCCTTTCAGGAGCGATGCTAACCTGTCCCGCTTTGCTGCTGCCGCCTATGGAGTTTCCAATGCTAACGTGTAGTCTCGGCTTGATAACCCCAGTGTCAGGGATAGAAACTTCTTGGTTGGGATCCCAATGTAACCATCTGGTTTCTAGTAGATCTCCAAATTATGTCAGTCCCCTCTGAAAGGTGGGAATAGTTGCTGCCTTAACCACGTCATTAAAACTTCTCTTACCGAGCATCATGCCACTCACTTTGCTTGCCTGCAAACCTTTAGTTATAGCTGGGGAGTGACAGAGGAAACTTTCAGCTCTCTTTGGTGGTTCGCTCCCCTTCTGCTTTTTATTTCAGCCTTTGCAGTTATCGCTGCTCAGAGAGATCATGTTGAGTGTGACATTGAAATGCTGTCATTGAACTTTGGAGGCAGTACGGGGGATGCGGCAGCTGGGGATGAAGGTTGGTGGCTTCCCTCTGCCTTCTGGTACAAGGCTGCTGGTGGCCACACCAGACTTCTGTTTGGAGCTGCCTTCTTACTCTGGGGATCTTTGCTTACCTGAAAGCTGAGCTTTTGGGAAAATGTGACTACTGGATCATCTTTGAGTACCTTCCTTTAATGTATTTGAATATCTGAAAGCTGCTACTAATATGGCTTTTGAGAGCTGAGGCAGAGCAAAGCAAGAACTGAGGTGAAGCAAGGGTTGAAAGCAGATCTGAGGAGTAAAAATGCCGTCATAAATTAAAAGCTGGTTGAGAGAAGTCGTCAGTGTAATGTGTTGGGATATCTGGTCCACTGTGCTGTGCACAAATCTTACTGGGTGGCATTTAATGACTTGGAGGGAAAAAAAATGGGTAAGCAGTTCTGTAATAGAGTTGCCGTGTGCTGTGAAGTTATTTAGGCTAAACAAGGCCAGAAGCGTGCAAAACAAACCCGGTGCATGGAAGAGGTGAGGTTCTGTGTTAACGACTGCCGGCACGGTGCGAGAAATATCATGTATATTGTAAGATCTTGAATTCAGTAGGGATTCTTCAAACCCTTCTCCCCAAACAGAGGAATGAGTCTATCGGAGAAGCCGTATCAGGGCACAATTAAGACAGGCAGGAACCTGCCTGCCAGGCTCTGCAGTGCTGCCAGCTCACCTCTGCAAACCGGGAGGGAGAGGAAGGAAACCGAAGGCTTCTGGGGACAACAGTGCGTAATGGAAAGCGAAGAGACTCCAGTAGCAATGCGGGTCGAGTCGTCACTAATTCCAGTGATGTCATACCCTGTAATGTCTGTTCTGTGCCTGCAGCCTGCCGTTGCATTGTCTCATGTTGGGCTGTATCCAGAGGAAGGGACTGAAATCCTGCACTGCACATTTCAGGGACTTGGGTATAAAATTGAGATCCTCGAGCACGTGCTCTGTTGTACATAACCCCATATATATATATATATATATACACACACACTTTTGTCGGGGCTGAATCCACAAATGACTAAGCTTGCATCAGTAGGTTTTGCTCCCCCAAGCCATCCATCCCTGCCAGGGAGGATGAGGAGACCCCCCAGGGAGGATGTCTGCAAGTCCTACCTGCCTGATGTCGTCAATGGGGAATTGCTGAGAAGAGTGGGAGTAAGGCCAGTCAGGTCCCTGGATCTCAGCTGTGGTACCTAGAACTGCCTTCACTTGCAATACCTGGCTACAAAACTCCCTCCTGGACTGGTGTTTGGGGTGTTTTAAAAGAAAATGCATTCCCTCCTTTGCTGTTAGGGACATTTCTGCATGTTGGTTAGTGTGGTGATTGCCCAGCTCCTGTTGACAGCTGCTCCTCTGTGCCAATTTCTCCCCATTCACACCCAAATCTAGGCAGCTAACTCTGGGCTGCTGGCTTTGCTAGGGAGCAAGGTGCCCACAAGTTGTGTGTTCACTGCAGCATCTGCCTCTGGTTGTGGATAGAAGCCATTTTAGGGGTTGATTTTAGCGAAGCATCCTGGAAGTTGGAAGACTTGGAGAGTCTACAGTGAAATGTGCCAGCAGTGTGGTACAAGGGAGAAGGCAGCGCTGGGGTACTCAGAGGGAAGGAGAGCAGGGAGGTGGGGTAGACACACACTAATGTGACCTATGCTTTAAAAAAAGAGCCTCGAGGAAAGCTGTGGAGCTAATTTGAACAGGTTTCACCTATGAAGCACCTTTGCAAGGAGGATGCGTTAGATAGTCAGGAGTTCTGTGATCTGGGAGAGGGGGAGCGTCTCAAACTAGCAATGAATGTTAAAGGTAGGCAAAATCAAATGAGGGGCAAGGCAAGGCGCGTGATTTTTAATAGGTGCTTAGCCACCTGGGGAATCTACCTTGATTTGTCCATGAAGGGTAACGGTAGAGGCTCAATCTCTTTTTACCGTGCTGCCAGCAACCAGAGGCACAGTCCCACATGAGTACCTGACTTGAGCTACAGAAATTTGCACCATGTGTCTTGCATGGGGTCAGAAAATGCCATGCTGCTTTCTTGGCCTTAAAATCTGTGGAAATAAGATAAATATCAGCAAGTTTGTGAATAAGTATCCATTTTTACATTGGCTACAGGTACAATGTTAAGAGCTGCAGTGAGGCACAGTGAGCAGCTCTGCACATCAGCAGCTGGGGTCCAGCAGTGCCCCTCAGGGCAGGAGCTGTTGGAGGGTCGGGGGACGTGCCAGGGGCTTTGGTGAACCAAGAAGGGAAGATGAGGAGGAGGGGCTGTTGTGCTGGGGTGAGGTTGAGGCCCAGTGGAGAAGTGTTGTGGTCCCCTGGGTAGCAGGATTATCTCTAGGCTCTGGGCTTCCTCAGGAGTAACTAGAAAAAGTTGGCCTTTTGCCCTAGCCATCTTCTGCGTCATGAGGAATCCTTTATCCCAGCAAGTATCCTGAGCAAGGGAAGCTAGCAAAAAAAGGAGGCTCCACACTGCCCTGTCTTCTCCAGGAGACAGCAGGAGTGTTGGTGGGAAGAGGCACTGGAGGTCTGTAGCCCAGCCCGCTGCTGTAAGCAGGACTGTCCCGGCACACGGTCACATCGCTGTGGCCTTGCATAGCTGAGCCCTGAGAACCACCAAGGATGGAGATCCCACCACCTGCTCCGGTGCTGCTCTGGCCTCCTGGTGAAAAAGCTTTTCCTGATGGATGGTGATGCCTTACTCCACTGGCATTTCATTAATCAGCTCCGCTTGGCAGGTTTTGCCAGCAGGACAGAAGCAGGTCACACAGAGCTTAGGAAAGCGCTTGCTCCACAGTTTGTGGCACTGCTTTTGCCTGTGCTCCCCGCCGGCTGCATGCAGCAGCAGATCACCCCGCTGCCTGACCCCGCTCACCTGGGTGTGACAGGAGCGGACTGCGAACAGGCTGGCAGGTACAGGGGCTAAAATCAGGAGTAATCGAGGGGGGGAGGATGCTGTCAGAAAACACAGGTTGCCGTGTGTGCAGGCAGGCTGCAGCAGCATGGGAGGCGGGTGAAGAGATGGCAGCAGGCAGGAGGGAGTCAGTGATGGTCTCCAGGGCACATGCTGGGAGGTCTCCAAGCTGGACCTGCCACCGCTGCTTCCAAGCAAGATTCTTGACTGAGATCCCTCTTGCCCATCTGTCCTTCCCTTTTCCCTGGCTGTTTATTTGATAGTATTGCTGCCGGGCACATGGCTCCCTAACGGCTGCTGTTGCAGCAAGGGTTTTTGGAAGAGAGGGCTTTCCTGCAGCTGTCTGTGAGGAAAGCCTTCCTGCCCTCCTCTCCCTTGAAAAAAGTGTTGCTTGCCATGGCTCAGCCTCTCTGGTCAGAGGCAGAGCAAGGAAACGGCGGCTTAAGAAGAGGAAGAACACTAAAAAGGAGGTGACAGACGGAGAAGGAAAGCTCACTTCATTTCCCACCCTAAGCCCATACGGGAGGGACTGAAATCCAGTTACGACTTCCAGCAGTCATGGGTGTGCCAGGGAGGATGCAGCCAGGTTACTGGTGGGAGAGGAGGTGTTATAAATGCAAATGGGGGCTGCTGTGTGGAGCCCAGCATCTCGGGCAGGACAGGGGAGACAGGCAGGTCATGGGACAGAACTGATGCTGGACACAGCAAGGCGTGAGAGGGGAACAAATTTGATTCAGACTGCTCCTAGGCAAGGAAGGCAGAAGAGTAATGGAGGGATGGAGGAGCCCTGTAGGCCTGGAGGAGAAGCAGCAGGGAAAATGCAATAGGTAGACTCCTAGTCAAGACTAGCAAAGCTGGCCATCCTCAGTGGGTCTAGGAAGTTTCTGGAAGTGTGGATTGAGCCATACTTCAGACCCCAAAGGAAGGGCTGCAGCACACCACCCCGCTGGACCCTGCCTGCCGCCTGCCAGAGCTCAATGTAGTGCAGTACTGGGCATCTCCTTTAATTCAAACCCATTGCTCGCTCATCCGTTCCTGACGGCTCAGCTGAGATCTCGGAGGCCGGTTTGTGCAAGCACCGCGCTCAGCTGTGCGGTGGAAGTCCTGGGGGAACAGGCCATGAGCACACAGAAAGCAAGGTGTGACACAGCTGGCCACATCCATAAACGTTTACATATTGACCGATTTGTGTGCAGCCTCCTCCCGCCGGATAACGGGGTGAGGGACCATGCCAATGCTTTTTGTAACATTGACCGGGGGTTGAGGTCAGGGTCAGGAGACTGTAGGAAAAGACCTAAAGAAGGCCAAAATAGGGGGCAGGAAACAGGACCCAGGGCCGCTTCAGGAACAACGAAGGAGAAAGCCAGCTGCAAGCCAAGCATGATATTTGAGAGGCTGGCTGCCTCCACACAGCCTCCTCTGCCCTCTGGCTTGCCATTGTCCGGTGGCAGCTCTCCGTAGGCGAGCTGCTGATGGAGCAGGGGCCGGGCTGCCTTCGGAGAGGGGCCCGACTGAGGATAAGGA
>NW_009635989.1:0-1295 GCF_000690535.1 Cariama cristata
CTTCACGGGTGGGTCTCTGCGTGAGAGGGGCTGTGCCGATGGGTGTAGGCTTGCAGCAGAGCTCAGAAGCTTTGGGTGGGGAAAGTGTCCATTACCCGTGGTTCATTCTCTCTTCTCTTTCTAGCTCAGCTGGACTTAACGGAGCAGCACTGGGATTTGTATTTAATTGTGTTCATGAATGGTTCTGACGTAGTGTTAGTTTGAGCTATGTTTCCATGGATGGACAAATTTGTCACTCTTCAGTCAAGTCCTTCCCAAATTCTCAGTTGTTTTTTAGTTGTAGTCTTCTGTATGTTTTTCTGCTATGTTTGGGGGAAAAAAACACAACAGTTGTCAATTTTTTACAAATATAATCTGATGCAAAGGCAGAAACCTCTGCAGAGTTCCTGCAAAAAAAGCTGAGGCCCCATTTTTCAACCAGCAGCCATGTTGATGGCTATAAACTTTGAACTCCTGTGTCATGTTCTAGAACCATGCAGATGCTGTGACCTCACTGTAAAGCTTAGGTAATGTTTATGCCTCAGAAGTTTATGGCTGAGTTCTGGTACTTCTTCCTAGAAAGTGAATATTTAGGAGCTAATAAATGCCATGTGGTTAAACCAGGTGCATCTGTAACACCACCCTAGATTTACTTCTACACTTTCAATTTGTGTTGTGTAAAAGTATTTTCGAAAGATAAAGAAGGTCTTGGATATGCTTCTTACTAGATCAGGAGAGGTGTTGGGATGTTTATCATAAAAGGTGGGCATTTGATAATGCTTGGGTCTTCAGCCTGTTTCTTTGTCAGACTCACAGCTTGTTCTTGGGTGTGAACTGAGAGGGGTTAGACTGAAGGGCATCCAGCTCAGTATGCTGTTTCTGAAAATATGAAGTGAGGGATTTTTATGGAAGGAGTGCAAGGGAAAGATTTAGCATGTCTCTGGCAAACAGTGTCTAAGGAACATCCTGAAACTACTCCTTAAAAAAATCTGCTGGAAGGTTAAGCAGAAGACTTAAATGTCTATTGTGACTCTTATCAGCTGCAGTAGAATTTGCTGTTTTCCCTTGACATTTCAACTGTCAGTCTAGAATTCCTTTTTATTTAGTAGGCTGGAAATAGAAGCTGGGCACCAGTACTTCAGCTACCTGGTGCCTCTATTTTAGCCTGTGATTATGTTATGGTCATGTCCATATTACAGCTCCTGTCAATGAACAGTGTTGCAAGACAGCCCACAGAACTGCCATGCTGAGGCTCCCGTCCTTCTCGTAAACAGTAGTAGCCAGGCTTCCCGATGTGCCGCAAGACAAGTAGACGG
>NW_009635990.1:0-24300 GCF_000690535.1 Cariama cristata
TATATATATATAAAAATATAAATATATATAAAATTAAGTTTGAAAGGAAAGCTGAGCACGTGAGAGAGACAGCCCTCTGCCAGGAACGTGCTGCTTTCCATAGATAGTGTGTGGACTTGACAGACTTTCTAATGTTTTCAAGTGGGCAGACGAATGGGAGGCTGATGTTCTAAAGTCTTCAGGCAGCTGAGATCTAAAGTGACTTGAAGTTTCTTTTGTTTCTCCTCCACCCCACCTTTCCTCTTGTCCCCTGGGCCATCTTGCCATGGATAATCAGACTACATTGAACAGACCAGTTCTGCACTGGACTTTGCTCCTTTGAATAACTGTACACCTTGAGGGCATTTGTCGGCAGCCTTCTTGACATACAGTGCATGTTTTTCAGGGCAGCTGTGTTTTATGAACACCAGTATCTTTAGAAATCAGGAAAGGAGACTTTAAGGGTTTTTTATTTTATTTTTAATTTTTTCATATACATTTTTTCCAAAAAACAGAAGTTACTCTTCTGTCTCCACTCCCAGTTTTGAGTTTAACATGTTAGCTAGTGATCATAAGTATGATTTAAAAGTAAGAGAAATGGTTCATGGCAGAAAATGTCTGTAGTTGCTACGTTTCTTGGACTTATTTTTTTACAGCATAACTTCTTTTCTGAATTCTCAGCGTTAATTAGCTTCTCTCTGAATTTTTTACATCAGGGGTTCTCAAACTTGTTCTAGAGTAGCCCATTTGCGATTGAATAATATCCTTATGGGAACCACAGCAGTTGCTTATATGGAAAAGCTAGAAAACAGGAAAAGCAACCAAGCAGTGACAGCACAGATGCCTGTGGACCACCAGCAAGCTTGCTGGGGTCTGCCAGCTGCCATTGAGAACCCTTGTACCTAAACTTTTTCTGAAAGAGTTTCTCAGTACACACACTCAGAATATAACCTTCACAAGGCCAAGGACAAACCAAGGTGTATGATTTTTCAGGGGAACAAAGGTCATCAGTTTTGTCAAACTGGGGTTTGAAGGAAGCTTAGACAAGTGCATGGGCTCAAAGATCCTTCTGAATGTAAGTGCTCCTGATTGAGTGCAAAGAGTATCTTCCCATTTTATTTGGAATGGTTTCCTCTAGTAGCACGAATGTCTTTTTTATACCTACAGTGCATTACACTACTTGTTATGTTACTGAATCGTTCTGGCTAGGAAGACCACGGGCCCTTAAACATTCACACTTACTGGCTCACCCCAAATGCAATTAGAGATCGTCGTAACGCAAAAACATCTCAGTCACTCTGCTGTCCACCAAGGCTGTCAGGTTTGGTGCTTCTTGGACAATTCCCAACTTCTGGTGCCAAACTGTTAATTGTTCATCACTGGGACTTGTATCCCGGAGGCAAATTGAAGCAAAAAAAAAAAAACAAAAAAAAACAACAACAAAAAAAACTGTGGTCACAGTGGCAGCAGAGCAGCGTCGGAGGTTCAGGAGGATGGACTCTCTCAGCTCCAAGCAGGCAGGCTGGAGGCTGAAGCCCTTCAATGGCACAGAGGTGTTTTCTGGTTGCTGACGATGCAGTGGTAAGACTGAGGGCCCTCTTTGAAGTGCTGCTGGTGAACAGATGTTAAACCGAGATCCCACCTGCCCGTCTGTGGTTGTAATAGGTTGCAAGTCCCAAGACATGAGAAATGGCAAACCCAATCTCTCAGGCTTTGTGTGCAGATACCTTGAACCTGACAGGCGGTAACTGACAGCTTCACTGTCATGGGGCTCAGACAGGGCAACAGTTTGCATGCTAGAGACCTGCCCTATGTCAAGGTCACTGAAGGTAGCTCTTTGCGTCCAGCTGTCTTGCCCTTTTCAGCCTGGAAACAGGACCTACTGTTAGCTTGAGTCTAGCGTTTGGGTTGACCTCTCAGCACTGTTACTGACATCAGGGCAAAACTAGTTGTCTCCTAAATGTAAGTTTTGCTTATGGATATCTCAAAAGACACAGTCTGCCACCCCACTGACAACTACAGGGATAGCAGCACTTGAAGATGAGCTGCTGAGGCAAAGGCCCTTGGACATACTATTTCTTTGGCAGTGGCTTTTGCAAATGGAGGTGTTGGTCGTAGGGCCAACTTTTCTTCTTGGTGGTTTTATTTTCTCCTGTACAAATCCTGCCTGCCCAGCTACCAGCTGGGCCCATGGTATCACATCTGTTTGCACTTGCAGTGCAGGAGAAACCTGTACCGAACAATAAGTCTCAAACTACAGACAAAAAAACCTAAGTGAGATGTGTGGCAATTACAAAGCGTTTGTGCTGTGCTGCTGTTCCCACTGGAAAGCACAAGGTATCCTGCAGCAAGAAAACTTGGCTGAAGGATGAGTCCAAAGCAAGATTAGCTTTTGAGGCTACAGAGTGTGTACCATGCAGCTCAGCTGATGGCAAAACTGGGGACAGGATTTGTAGTTCTTTCTCCTAACGGCACGTTACACCTTTTTGCTTGGTTCGCCTGAGGGCCACTCACAGGGCTCGTCCATGCTCAGACGAATGTGCAAAACCCTTGCATTCCTTTGAAAAGAAAGCTCCAAACCCCAACGTTCCTTTGCTAAGGGACAGGCTGATAACTTCTGTGGGATTTGCCAACTCGGGCTCATTGTGTTGTCTGTCTGCAAGGCATTAAGGGTGGCGAAGTGGGCAAAGCAGAGTTAGCACAGGTTTAAAGCCCTGGAATTGAGAATGAGGTAAAATTGTGCTCATTTATGCAACTGTTTGATGCCAGGCTATGCACAGCAGTGAGCTGGACCATGGCTGCACAGCCAGGGCATGCAAACAGAAAGGCCACAGCCACCCTTAACTTTCAGCTGATCTCCCCTTCCCTTTACGGTGTCATTTTGGCATCAGATCTGGAGCTTTCTTGCTGTGACGACCAAAGAGAGGGGTGGACTGGCCCTCTCCCCCATCCCGATAACTGTCCCCTCCAAGGCAACTTCGGTTATAGTTGCACTAATGGTGGATGTTCAGCAAACATACAGTGATGTCTGGTAGATGAGACTCTCCCAAAGACTTAAAAACTCAACTTAGCAGCTGAAAAAGCAAGATAAAACCTACAGCCCTAAAATGGAGCAATCTGGGAAGTTGGTGAGAAGAGGAGTTGGTTGGTCAGCCCCCTTCTCCACTGACTCAGTGGAAGAAGCCACACCTTTTCAGCAGTCTTAAACGTGGTTACAGGGTGTTCAGCTCAGAGGAGCCATGCTGTGTCTGCTTACAGGCTGATTTTTGCCTGATACGCTTCATTAAAAGGAGGGAAGCACATCTGGAGCGCACGTATTTACCCTAAATGCCAAGCTTTGGTTCCTATGTCTCCTTCTCTCTTCAAGACTTGGATTTTCATTCTAGGGAGCATAGATACTTTACCAAGGTCTGAATTTTGGAAGCTCTTGATCTGCCAGATTACTCCAGCCCAAACTAATTCCATTCTACAACTGGCTCAGTGGTATGGAGCAGCACTTGTGCTGTAAGGAGCAATGCCCATCCCATGGTGGGAGACCGGAGAGGAGAGGGCCTCTTAGTTTGGCCAGAGCTGTCATGAGGTTCCCTTTGAGCTGGGAGGAAAAATCCTCAGAATTGGGATCGTCCTCTGGTAGGTCATGTTGGGAATTTGCCTTCTGCTTGTTTGTTTCCTGTACTTGCACTTGAGAAATGTGTTGGGGTACAAAAATGGTATATGTGTCCTCCAGGCATTCATTTGTTTCTGCTGCTTACTCTGTACCTGACCTTGCAGACTTCTGTTTCTGACTTCACAGTTTGCTTTGGGAGGGGTTATGATCTTCAGGTGGGGAGCAAGCACCAACAGAAGATGAACTGTACAGAATGAAGGGCCTTCCAGTCCTGTCTGAAGATCCTTGTTACTAGAAAACTGAGAAAGTGGGATACAAAGGCAGAGGTCTTCAAAACAGAAGGTTGTTTCTGTGTGAGTACGGCAGCCAGAGGGTCAGTGGAGAACATGGAGCCCCAGATTTGTCTCCTTTGTCTGTCTCTTCTCCCCATGTCTCTAACGATAGACAATAGTTGTGTTCTGGCTTGCAAGATGGGCTTGGTCTCTTGCACCTGGGTTGGTTTCAGATGGAAGTAAACTTTCCCTTTTGTCAAAGCTATATGTCTGCTCTAAGGAAACTGGTTTGGTTGTATTTGAACTAGTGCAATCTGGAAACCTTTCTGTGAAAGCCGACTGTGGGCTCAGGTTTTGTCTAGTTCAGTTGTTTGTTCATTGCTGGTTAAACCAGTTTAACTTTGAGATAAATTGGTTTAAGCATCCAGATGAACCACCTGCACTGGTTTAATTGTGCTTGCCAGATTTTCTCCCTGCTGATCAGAGAATACGTCCAGAAGCAGCTCAGGGAGTCATGACCCTTATGTGAATTTTGCAAATGAAGTTGTGGCAGATACTCTCCAAGCTTGGGAATGACTGAAAATAGAGGGGCGACACTTCTGAAAATTGCTTGAGCTCGAAATTGTGGTATCTGAGTTAATATAGTATTCAGTGAGATGTCTCAGATTGGTTGGTTTGTTTTTCTCCCAACTGCTTGCAATAACGTGGAAGGTTTAGCATGAGAAGAAATTACCATGTATGTTTATATTGGTGGGTGAGTCCGCTCAGCCCTATCCAGTCTGAGGGACCAGTTCCAGTTTCTGGATCCCGCAGTAGGCAAGCCAGGACATAGTGTTGCACAGGAGCAGGGTGACTGAGACATTGTGCAACTCGGAGAATGCTGTGTGCATTTTTAGGCAGCACCAAGCTACTGATAAATCAAAAGACAGTAAAAGAGCAGCCACAAAGTTATTCAAAGGCTGGGAGAGCTGCTTTGTACTGAGGAAAGACTCAGATCTCTAATTGCATCTCTCTCGCTAAAGGAGATGGAGAGGAGCTCCTGTGAGCATTCAGAGGGAGCACACACAGGAAGGGACAAGTTGTTCCTATGGAATAATTAGGGGTAATGGGATGAAAATAAACAAAAAGACATTAAAGGCAGATTCTGGGAGGGAGGAGAAATCTGTTCATCTGGGAGGAATCTGTTACAGGAATGTTTTTTGAGCCCTGTCATTTAAAACGAGGCTGTACAGCTACATGGAGCACACTCTAGAAGACAGAAGGCTGCTTTGGACCTTGCCGAGAGAAAAGAGACTGGATGTAGAGGTGGGAAATGCCAATGCTGCCCAGTAGGTCCAGGAGGGTTCACAGAGCATCTTCCTCCACATCCTCCCACTCACCACCGGCACCAAACCCTTCCCAGCACTCCAATATACACATTAACCAGTTTTCATAAAGGAGGGAGGTAGCTGACGGGCAGGAGGGGCAGAGGAGAAAACACCAGTTGAGGAGCAAATGTCCTGTGAACTCTTACACTGCCACAGTGAAAGAATCGGGGTGGGGGAGAGTATTAGATGTTTTGCTGCTTCTGCTGTGCATTTTCTGTGCTACACCATGATCATGAATCCGTGGGATCCATTGGGAATGCCCAGAAACATCGGCCAAGACGCAATGTCCTGTATCAGATATTTCTGAAGATGTTGCTCCGTAGCAATAAGAACTCCTTTTTACAGTGCATGGGACCTGTCCCCGTGCCACAGGTTATCATCTTCCTGGGGCTTCTGGAAATGTCGCTGAACAAAACAATAAAATACAGAGAGGTAAACCCAAGCACAGCTCCAAGTTGAATGCCTCGTTAGCACTGTGGGATAGTTTGCTTATGCTAGGCCAGAAATGGTAAACCAATGAGAGTGTATTGCCCTGAAATTTAATTTTATATATTGAATGTTTGAGGGATTTCTGTTTAATTTTGGTTTTTGTTCAGCTGGTTAGTTGGGTTTTTTATACTACTCCTGTTAGAGTCCTTTGTTTTATAACTTGACAGAAGAGTTTTGCTCACATTAGACAACGGTGTATCCAGTAGACCCTTTAGGGTTTAATGATCTGTAGGCAGCTGAGCTTGAATTTTTTAGAATAGCTTCTGAAATGAGTCGCGTAAATGGCTCATTGATGCACAACGTCAACCACTGACTGAAAGGATTTTCTTCCATCCCATACTTCTAGCGTCATTGACAGTGTTCAGCATGTCTTGGTACCTGGGTGAGCAGCGCAGCCTTAACGCTAGGAATATTTTACAGTGGAGCTGATGAGTACAGGCATGTCAAACCCTTGCTTTTTACAACCAAAGTTCCTTAAAAAGACTCTTCCAGCCTCATCAGCCTTGAATGCATGTTTTCAGTCTTCTGGGGGTTCTTGTGGTGGTCTCTGCAATGTGTGTGGGTAGGATGGGTTTGGTTTTTTTTCCAGTGGGCTGGGGGGTGGGAGGAGGGATTATTTTTTTTTTTTCCATGCTAACTATGGAGAAGAACCTTTCCGCTCAAGGAAGGAGGCATGTATTCTGGAAGGAGCAACAGTCTAAGGAGCTGTTTTCCATGGTCCCTTTAAACTTATTGGGACTTTAATTTTTTTTTTTTTTTAATTATTTAAAAGGAAAACTGATAACAGATGAACTGAAACATTCGTGACAGGTGACTAGCCAAGGCTGTAAGTCCAGGAGGAACGCACGTCGTCCAGACCGTGAGGATTCTGGTCCACGCCGTAGCTAGAAATTGTCATGCCGACAAACCAAACCGTCAGGAAATCCTTGTTAGCAGCCAGTCTGAAAAGAGAAGCTGTTCCTCGTTCGTACGTTCATTTTTCAAAACCTCCTGTTGGGAGCTGAATTCTTGTTGTTTCATCAAGCAAACAATTAACGTTCTCCTTTCCCTCCTCACCCTCCCTCCCCTCAGTAACTTGTGTGCATTTCCTTCCTTTCTGTAGATGCAGATGTTCTAGGCAATACCACAGATGCACCTGCGTGTGTCTCTACGTGCGAGTGCAAGAATCTCATGTCATCTTAAAAAATACAAAAAAATATACAAAAAATATACAAAAAATATCTTTTTTAGGCCAGAGTTTTCTACAGGTATTAATGAATATTTTTCTTAATCCTTATAAGTTTTATGTGTTTAATATTTCTTAATACCGGTAGCATTAATTTATACTTTTGTAGCAACACAATATTTTTATAAACCGCCACCGCTGGCTTTGTCTTCATAATGGGGAAAAGTGCGGGCAGCTGGCCCCGCGCTGTACCATGTACTGTATTTAAAAGGTTATCTAATGTCACACTTGCTGTGTTAATAAACAAAACAAAACCTGTTTGAAGTCTCATGTATTGTTGGTGTGGATCGAATGACTCAATAGAGAGCAATATTGCACGGGGTTGAGTTGCTGATTTTCATTGTGATATATGAACGCTTGAGGCCAACTCAAGTTCTGATCTTTTCTTTTTAGGATTTTGTTTTGTTTTGTTTTGTTTTGTTTTTTTACAGCTAAATAAATTCAGTGCTGTTTGAAACTTAGACTGACGTCAAATGAAAAGGATTATTAAAGAAAAAAAAATCAAGGTGTTTAAATGTTGCTGTTTTTACAAGTCTGTTGCTGTCTGAATGGAAATATTCCACAAGAGAGGAGGAATAGTTCCACTTAGCTTCCAAACGAGCTGAGCGCTCCAGGCCAGAGCTCGGTTATTTGGAAATATCTTAGAGACATGTTTCTGCAACATTCTTTTCAGAGTTGATGCCAAGGCAGAAGACAAACTGTAACTGTAAGAAGGCATCCGTTGCTTGAGGATTTTCATGTCAGTGTTGTATTTATGGTTTTACAATAAAACAACCTTTAGGAAAAAAAAAATCGTCTGGGGTTTTCTATTTTTCAAGCACGTGAATCACCCAGAGCCAGGCGTCTTCTTGTGAAGAGGGAAGACATCCATTAAAGTGACCTGAATCTCAGCAGCGGTCTCTTTGATGGACCTCATCAGCCGTAAAATTCTACAGCGGGCTTCTCCCTGCATCCCTTGTGCACCCAAAGCTCCCTAAAGCATTTTCCAGAGCATCTTCTGTCTCACACTTGGTTACCAGTGCAGTCAACCTCCTCCTCTCGCCAGCGAGACATTTATATGTAGCAGAAAGTGAACCAAGACGTCTTGGCCAACTGGAGGGGTTGTTTGGTGTGTTGTAATGTGGTATTTGTATTCACACCACCAGGACAGAGTCAGCTTGGCTGGCTTTTATGCTGCTAAAGCAGTGCAAGCTGATGCTGGGCAAGATAGTCTTAACTCGAACGTGCCGCATTTCTGCCCAGTGTGGTAAGAGATTTTTTACTCATATCAGCAGGTCCACCTGTGAACTTGCTTTCACCCCAGGAGAAAAGAGGCATTGAGGCATTGAGCAGGCTCACTCCTTTCCATAAGACGAGGCCCTTGACAGCTATTTCTAATGATAGCCAAAATAGGAAAGGGCACAGAAATCTTTGCTTAGAGGCTATGTCAGTCTTGACCTGCTTCAAAGTGTCTCACAGGGTCACAAAGATGTGATGGTGGGTGGGGATCACTGGCAGTTTTGCATGCAGCAACGCAGCCTTGCCAGAATTGGCCCAAGAGGAACAAGTACATAGACCAGGGTTCAAAGGAGGAGACCAGGCCTACTGCTGGAAAATCCAAGGTACGTTGTCCGTCACCCTTCGTGTATCCTTTTCTTTGACCTGTGTTTATATCCTTTGGGGTTTTCTAATCTTGGACTCATCCCAAAAAAAGAAACAGCAAAAAAACACCTTTGCTTGAGAATTAGGAAATACGTGGTGAATTTCTTAGTTGGGAAAAAGCCAAAACTTGAAGACATGGATTGACGATTGGTCTGGCAATTGGATAAACTCCTTTAGCTAGTGGTCAAGTGTGAAGATAAACCACAATAACAAATACAACTATCAGAATATAATAGTAAGAATGGCTATAGCTTTGCAGTAGATTTGATGTAAAAGTGATTTCAGTGAACAGTAACATTAGATGCTCTCACACCCTAACCAGATAGGAGTTCAGGTTGGTTTGAAAACCTAAATATGTCAAGTGGCTAATGTACAGCCAAAAGGCATAAAAGACTTGGGGAACAGTGCTCCTTGCATGCCAGTGGCTCCCAGCACTAAATTGTCCTTTTTGTTAGACCCATTTAAAAGGATAAATCAGATGATTGAAAATGGGAAACATAAGAGGCTTAAGCTAATCCTGTCTTATTTCCCAGTTCTCTAATTTAGAATCATAGAATCATTTAGGTTGGAAAGGACCTTTAAGATCATTGAGTCCAACCGTAAACCTAGCATGGCCAAGATCATGTCCCTAAGCACGACATCTACAGCCTTTTAAATGTCCCCAGGGATGGTGACTCCATCCTCTTCAGTAAAAAAGGAAATGGTAGGTCAGAATTCAGGCTCTGCTGGAGGTATCTGATAGTTTCCTTGAATTTCAGGGCTGATGAATCTAGCAAAGCTAATTTAACTCGCCATCTCTAATCTGCCCTTCAGCAATTTACCTGCCTTGGAGTTTTGTTCATCCTGAGATCCTGTATGTGGGAACGGAGGAGCAGGGAGCAACAGACCAGGGGTGTTGCAAGACCTCTGTACTAGTGTGTGTACATGTCTCTGTGTGTGTGGTGGCCATGTGCACCTCTGGCTGTTTCTCCATTACCTGTCACTGTGAGGGCAGCTGCTCCCTAAGGAATGGGGTTCTGGGAGCCAAGGGGGGTGGTCCCACCACCCCCAAGCAGGATGGGCAGGGCAGGCCCAGAGGTCATGGCCAGGGTCTACCAAGAGTCCAGATCATTGGGCAAGTTCATGGTGATGAGGCAGGGCTGAGGTCAAGCTGGGGCAGCCGGGGTCAGACAGAGCCCAGCAACCACTGGGCAGGTCCACGGTGATGGGACAGGGTGCAGGTCAAGCTGGAAGTCAGCCTGTGGTCAGAGTTCAGGTCAGTCAGGCATGGGCATGTCTGCAGCTGAGCTGGAAACGTCCTACAGCATAGCTCAGGACAGGGATGGAAGGTGCAGAGCTGAGCTGAAATGGGGCTCCTGGGCCATGGGCAGGGAATGGATGAACCCCCCAGCTGAGGCTGGTCAGGGCCACCAAGACATATGTATTGCTGCTCTTTGGTCCCTGAGAGGCTCGGGCTGTTGAGTTGGGCAATGCTCCTTGTGCAAGCTCCTGCTATCTCCTTAAGATCCTTGCTGGAGATTCCTTGGGGCTCCTGAAGCAGGACAGCATGGGCCAGCTACAGAACCACTTCCCCTATGCAAGAACACCCCACAAAACAGTGAAGAGCAACAAACCATGAACATGAGATCAGTTTTTTAAAAAAATTTAATAGTGAAATATCGACAGTGCGATAGCCAGACATGAATGGTGAAGGCGCAACTAGCACGTGGGTGGGATGCTGCCGGGCAGCTGATGGGCTCTGCACTGGCAGAGGGTTGCGAAGGCATGTTCCTGCTCCCCGTCCCGCTCTGGGTTAATGGTGAAGGAGAAACCAGAAGCCTCAGCAAAGTGCAGAATTCACAAGGCACAGGCAAGCGCGCAGCGCATGAGAACAGCAGCTACCAGCCTCCTTGGAAAGCTCCTGGATTTGAGCATTTGCTCTTGCTGGCCCTTGGCATAGAGTAACTGCCAGGGTCCTGCTAACTGCGCAAGGCAGGCGCTGCCTATGGAGGTTACAGGTTTCTCTAGGGCATGCAGCAAGGCAGAATCTAGCCCTTTAACATAGAGCATGTAAGCATGTAGGCACGAAGCACAGGAGAACCTAGACCAGTTTTTGTCAGATTTGCAGCCTAGTCTCCATGTGTTAGCTTCATTTCTGATCACAGTGACAGTGAGTGACACCTATGGTCTTGCCATGAGACAAATTTTTACAGCCAACCATGTACCCAAGGTATTGCTGGATTCCAGGGGCTACCAAAGCAGGATCTTACTCACATCCTTGACCTGCAGAATTGTTGTCAGCCTAAGTGATTTGGTCACCAGCATAGTCCCTCTTCTTCCCAACTAGGTGCAATAGCTCCAGAAGGAATTGACTCAGGCAAGAGCACTGTAGGCTCGAGGAAGCCCACAGGTATGGTAAAGACATGGTGGGCAGCTAAAATCCGTGCTGCCCTGCCTGCTGCCAGAGAGAAGGGAGATGGCCTATGTCTGTGGGCTTTGCAATCACACCTCCGATGCCATGCAGGCATCAGCCAAGCCTCCCCTGGAGAGCTGAAGCCTGCCCCAGCCAAGGTGATGGTGCAGAAGCAACAGCAGGCCTGGTGGGGAAAGGACACTTCAGACAATAAAAGAAAAGCTTTTCATATAACTACTTGAAATGATAGCAGCAGTGAGAGACAAGGGCACTTTAAAGGCAGTTCTGGCAATTTTAAGTTCACGCTCAGCTCATACATTGCAGCACAGGTACAAGAGCAAGCGGGTTACACCCTTGGAGCTTTGATGCCCTGAACACAGAAGGTAAAAGAGGCTCGCCAGGGCTGAGGCTCTGCTCCCTGTGCCAGTGCCAATATTTGTTATATTGGTCATGCCTGCCCAGCACCGCTGCCCACCAGCCAGGATGGGCAGGAGCCTCCTGAGAACCTCTGCCCACCTTCTGCAGCGCGCAGCAAGGTCCTCACCAGTCCAGGCCCTCCTTCTGTGCCGGGAGCCTCGTGCTCTTCGCGCTGTAGAACTGGGCGTACCAGCGCCGGTGCTTCTGGATGCTGGCATCCTCTCTGACCAGCAGCGGCTTGGGCAGATACTCTTTGTTATTCCAGATGGTTATATCGCGCTCAAACTGGGGGGACAAGGGTAGTCTCATTCAGGTGGGGAAGCTGAACCAGAAATTTTGTGCGAACTCCCTCCACACTAGGTGTATTTTTTAGCATTTCTCCCAAACGACCGGTGTGGGGCTGCTCATGCTGTTCGTAGCTTGTAACGCTACAGCTCTGTCTGCAGTTAGCAGATGTTTAGCCCATCGTAGCTCCCAAACAAGAAGCCACTTTCAGCTTAGACTGTTCCTGTCATAGGAAAAGAAATGAATGTTGTGTAGGTAGGAGCTGCTCCCCCTGACGTTTTTGATTCGTTGGGTAGCTCCAGCCAACCAGGGCTTTATAAATTAAGCATCCACGTCTTAATCTCTGCTCAGACACACGTGCAGTAAGATTATGGAGTTTTCCTTTGTGAGGAAGTCTCTGCAGAAATGAGTGCTGCTCGTTCACATTAGTAAGGTGCAAAATATTAAGCCAGCATTTATACAACACGAGCCAGCACAGCTAAGTTTGATTTGCAGTAGGTTTTTGGCATCTGAAAATCATCTTTCGGCAAATTTTACTATAGTACCAGTGAAACCCTCTCTGGTCAGGTCAAACAGTTTCCAAGCTTTAATCCCTGACAGAAGAGAAGGATGTGAGCTCTTCTGACTGCTTGGAAAGGAGTTACGGGGATGACGGAATCAGATTTTTCTTGGTAGTGCCAGCTGGTGTAACAAGGAGTAACAGCTACAGATTGCAGGTTGAGAAGTTCAAAATGGACATTAAAAATAAAAACTAACAAGATGGGTTGTGCAATAATGGAATGGGTGACCTCAGGAACTGGAGGAATGGGGGCATTCAAGGAGGAGGCCTTCAAGGCTGTGCTTGACCTGCATTTGGCAATAGTCTTGCCCCAACTGGGATATTGAACTGGAGACCTCCAGATGGACCTTTCACCACTTCCATGAATCCCTGTAGAAAGGCCCTGGAAAACCTCTATCAGGAGAGGCAAGAGTTGCCAAATCTCGTGATAATTTAACAACAAGAGAATTTCTTGGCATAGTTTTTACCAAAGGAGAGAGGATGATCTTAAAGCACCGCCCTGGGATGCTGGAAATCTGGATGCAGTTATTAGTTCCCTCAAAGACTTCCTGCAGCTTGGGAGAGGTTGCCTAATCCTTGTGCCCCAGTTCCCCACCCACAGGAGAGGGATAGCACCTCCCTGCCACCCTCAACAGATGACCCACTGCAGAGACCCTCTTCACTAAACCTCCAGTTTAGTTCTTTGGGCTACTAAAAATGAAAGATCATACCAAGCACTGAAAGGATCTTGCCCATGGGAGCTCTGCTCCCATGTATATCTGAGCCCATGTGGGCAACTGCTCTTGCTTCTCACATCTCCAAGCCACCAAGCTCCAAGGGACCAGCTTTGGCTGCTCTTCTTCAGAGACCTTACCTGTATGCACTCTGCTCTCAGGATGAACTTGGGGATTATGGCTGGTATGTTCTTCTGGTAGTAGATTTTGTGAACAACGTTCTGCAGGAGAGGCTCCAGGGGAGTCACCGTCTGCAGGATGATCCCATGGCCCAGGAAGGCATGTTTGAAGGTCAGGAAAACCAGCCCTGGCCCCACCTGCAGAGCAACAGAGCACCTCAGTCCATCCCCAGTGGTCCAGCCCCCTGGCGCAGCAGCTCCCACAGCTTGAGACCTGCCTAAGATGCCTCCTAGACCATGTTCTGTCTTTTCATCGGATAATAGGCACAAAGTCAAACTACGCCTCAGGGCCATGAGTTACAGACTGCTTGCCATCTCCTAATGCTCCCCAGGCCAGGGGAAATCCAGCAGAGCCATGCAGCCCATATTGGCCTGGGACATTCACAGATGTGTCAGGGCTGGATGGCTTTACTGTGGGCCCACAGGAATTCGTGAGAGTTTACAGTACTCTACCAGTCCCCAAAAGTTTAAAAATCTAATCTTCTAGGAAATGCTTCCAAATTTTCACTTGCTCTTGTTGTTCATCACTGAATTACCTTCAGGTCATGAACAGCCTTATAGGATTGTTGACACTGGTCCAGAGCTCCGATCTCAGTAGCAGCAATTGCAATACAGTATGGAGGTGATACAACAGCCCTACTCCTGCTCTGGCTTTCTCCTTTGCAGCTACAACGGTAACACCAGGTTTTAGCTGAAATCAGATTTAGCCTTTTATCTTGCATGACATGATGTCCTTGTTCTGTGCTCTTTGACGTGCATCCAGACACGCAGAGGCATGGTCTTACACTTGGTTCTTTGAAGCACTGCAAATATTGCTGGGTTTTTTGGCTACTTTATTTACTACTCTAATGTTTGGTTGGGCACAAATGCTTTGTGAAGTTATTTTAATGTCTTTTTCATCCTGTTCACATTGATATCAGTGCTAAACAGCACAGATCTAAGAACTGAACAGAGATACAATCAACATCCACTTTGTGATAAATCCCTAATTACACCGAGATGTATCCTTTATCAAAGTTTTGCATCATGACTTGTTTTGCTATTGTTCTGAATTTGTCATATGGGAATAGGTCAAATACCTTCAAAAACTAGAACAAAATTACTGGTTTTATCAGGCAAACTTAGCATATCATCAAAAAAACCCCACAACCAAAAATAAAAGTGAGAACATCTAGTTCCCATTGATTCATGGCATTATTTCTGTTTTCCTATAATTCTTTATCAATCTGTGTCAGTGATTTTATGGTCTCATTCAGGGCTGATCCTGGGCTACAAGACACGCTGGTTCTGATTGTTTGCCTTTCCCAGGCCTGTTCACCATGGACTGAAAAGTTCCACACTTCTGTATTGTAAAGACCTGTGACAACGTGGTGTGAAGGTCCCTTCGGATTGTCATCAGTGTCTGCTCAGGCACCAGCTTTTTATTTTTCTCAGTGGTTTTGGGGGCACAGCAGCCCTTAGGAACCCTCCCTTTTCTCTATGCAGCCCCGGTGCCAGTGTGTAGGTTTTGGCCCATGTGTCTGATGCACTTGGTAGGAAAGGCTACGCTGGGCAGGATGGGCAAGGTCTCACTTAGCCTTTCAGGTGACAAAGCCCACCAGAGTTCTGGTGGTCACCAATGCAGGACATACCTGCCTGGCTGAAACGGTCAAATCCATCAAGGAGATGTGCTTCCCAAAGATGGTTGCGGTGTGTTGAACCAGTAGTCGAGAGCAATGCTCGTTGGGCTCTGGCTCCGGCTGCCACTCTGCCTGGAGGGGTGGAGAAGGATCGGGTCAGTCTGAGAGACGGGGAGTACAGGCTGAGGGGAGGTAGCAGGGAGATGGTGACAAGAGCTGGCTGTGAAGACCATCTAGAGATGAGCACCGATGAGGAAGTGCAGCTCAAACTCTCAGAGACACAGAAAAGAGACTGAAGATGGGGGGATGCAGCAGAGGGGGTGAGGTGGGACTGATGCTTTGAGGCAGAAAGGGGACCTGGTTTGAAAGACTTTGACCTCCTAATGGCTAAGAGGGGAGCTAGGTTCTTACCTTCCAGATGTGCTTCATAAAATCCCACAGCTTGGACCTTATGTATCTCAGATCGGATCCACCCAGAATAGCTGGTCCATGGAGAAAAGCCAGGTGAGCCGTGTCGGCCGCGTTCTCGGGGATTTCCTGCCATTGGGGAACAATTTGCCGTTGGCAATAACTGATTTGGGTGTGAGCTGCCTGTACCTAAGAGCCACATCACAATGGCACCAGCGTGCCGGCGGCACAGCCCAGGGCACACCGCTCCCAGCAGGGCTGGGATGCTCACAGGTACCTGACACAGCAAGGGGCAACCGAGTGCGTGGAGAAAGAGACCTCAGCACAGACTGACCTGGGACCGGTTCTTAACTAGTGTATAGGAATGATTTAAATATGAAGCTCAGGAAATTCAGAGCTCATTTTAAGCTCAAAGAAGTCTGTATGTGCTAACTTCTGCAGCTGCACAAGCTGGGACTCCAAATAAGTCCTTCCTTTGGCCCTGTAATAATTGTAAGGAATAAAGTCTTTTTGTGTTGGTGCTCCTAGACTAGTTTTCACATACTTTTAAACCTATAAACCCCACCAGCCTGCCCAGAATATGTCACTTTTTGAGAACTTTTAACTGCATTATTACTCAAATACACCAGCTTTCCACCAGCTTGCCAAGTAGAACAGACTGGTCCCAGTACAGACCTAGGTACAGTGGCTTGCACTGAAAAGCAGACATGAAATAAATATTACTGTCCCATCAATCTCCCAAATTGTCCCTGCTTCTCACAACTCCACTGCACACTCCCAGAGCTGTATCTCATGTGTCTCATGCACCTTCTTCATTTCTCCTAATAATTCTCCATTCCTTTCTAACCCACTCACTTTAGTCGTGATTTAGTCAGCAGGCAGGCACTGCCTTTGCAAAGTGAGCTCTACATTAAGCGTCATTTTTGTCACTGATTTTTATGAACAGAAGCATTCTGCTCAGCAGCACGCATACGAAACCTCCCAAGGACCTCCAGAGATTCCCCAGTTTCAAAACTGCCGCTGCCTCCCACCACCTTCCTGGAGGGGTCTCCCCCCGGGGCTCTCCCCGGCTCCCTCCCAGGACCACGGCCATGGTCCCTTTGGGTTAGTGCCACACAACGGTTCCCCTTTTCCAGACTCATTTCCACAGAAAGGCGATGGAGGCAACAGCCTTTTTTTTCTCCGTTCGTCAGTGTATGATGGTGATTACGAAGATTAGCTGCAAAATAACCGCGCGTTTCTATTTCGGTGGTCGCTGAGTTGAAAAGCCTCCTGACGCTAATTCTTAGAGAATTTTTTTTAAAATTACATCAGTTATAAGTCAAAGCAAATTAACAGATTCCTTGTAAGTACCCAGAACATCTGTTCTCTACTCGAGAAGCTCACGATCCGTGTTTGGGGAACATATGCTGTATTCTCGGTATGTGGGGTGTATTTCTAGGTCTGAGCTCTGCGAGCAGCAGCGATGACACTGAGTGCAGGCAGGGCCTGGTTAATTGGGAGGAGATGTCCCTGAATGGGTTAACTGGGAGGAGATGACCCTGACCTGCCCCACGGAGGGACCGGGCTCCCTACCTGGATGTGCGCATCAACCAAGTGCTCTGTCTGCCCACGGAAGACCCACTCTTTGGTGGTGATCTCACGCTGCTCGGGCACTGCCCACGTCGGACTGACGCCTTCACAGTGATACCAGACCAACACCATCCCGTTCACCTCGCAGGATGGCCAGGTCCGGACCCTGGCAAAATCTGGCACTGCAGAGGATGGAAAGAAATCAGTTAAAAGCAGTATCTCCGAGGCTGACCCTGGTGCCGAGAGTCACCTCGTCCTGAACCACGGCTCAGAAATCATCTTTATGGGAGATACTCATGTGGCACAGACTCTCTGGTGACACTTTTCCAGCTTTCAGGCTGCTGAAGAAGGACAACAGCTTCTGAAGGTCACAGAAGAGAGTTTGCTTAAATCAGTTGGGTGTTTTGTGTAAGTTTTTTTAAGGAAGAAACATGACTGGCTGCTCTGAGGCCTCTTTCACTCCTCTTAAAACTGTTCAAATAAGTAAATGTCTGCTGTAAATGGACCCTCCTCAGGTTTCAACAAGCTAAAAGGTGATGCTTTTAGCTAGAGATGTGCAGAGAGTAAAAGTCATCGCCACCTCTCGAGTTCAAGCCGTTCTCTGTTACCATACTGCAGTATCATGTTGCTTTAAGAATGTGCATGATAGTCTGCACTCCTTCCAGTGAAATGAATTTTGGCATTTATATTTACCCAATTGTCAGAAAATGTAGCTGCTACTGGGCTGGAAGGCTTTTGCCTTTGATCCTTTTTTTTCTAATTTGCAAATAAGCACAGAGGATAGCGCTTCCTTAGTACTCAGCCTTGTACGGTCATGTGGGAGGTGGAATAACAGGAGAAATTATGTTTCTCTTTTAGTCAATGAATATCAGAGGGGGCACAAGGAGACAATCACTGTGATTTCTGATTGAAAAAAATCTGGTGCTTTGGGTGGGATGCATCTCCTTAAATTTTAAAGAGGGCTTCGTCTGCCCCCACGCAGACATAGAATCACAGAATCATTTGGGTTGGAAAGGACCGTTAAGATCATCAAGTCCAACCGTAAACCTAGCACGGCCAAGCCCACCACTAAACCATGTCCCTAAGCACCACACCTACACGTCTTTTAAATACCTCCAGGGATGGCGACTCAACCACTTCCCTGGGCAGCCTGTTCCAGTGCTTCACAACCCTTTAGGTGAAGAAATTCTTCCTAATCTCCAATCTAAATCTCCCCTGGTGCCACTTGAGGCCATTTCCTCTTGTCCTATGGCTTGTTACTTAGGGGGAGAGACTGACGGGAGAGACTGACGCCCCCCTCACTACCCCCTCCTTTCAGGTCGTTGTAGAGAGCGATCAGGTCTCCCCTCAGCCTCCTCTTCTCCAGACCAAACGCCCCCACCTCCCCCAGCCGCTCCCCATCAGACTTGTGCTCCAGACCCTTCTCCAGCTTCACCTCGCACGGCGTTGGGCTCTGCGGCTCTCCTTGGCTGTCGGCCCCCTGCAAGCCCAGTGCTGGAGGTGGGGCCCATCCGAGCTCTCCAAAATTCCCCTCCATCAAAGTGACCTGCAGGAGCACAGATGGCTTTTAAATCTGTTTAAACCAACCTGACCCATTTGGGCTGTATGAGAGCAGGGCAGCTGTCTGCAGTTTCGTTCTTTTAATAACTGTGGGTAACAATGCCTCTAAATACAGCCGTTTCAGATGAAACAATGCATCTTGGCAAGTGATTGCGTATGTCCAGAATATTCACTCTCCTTTTGTGATGAAACACATAATTGCTCATTACTTGGAACCAAATTTTCATTTGAATGCAGCTCCTGACTGAGTATATATGGGAAAAAAAGTACAGCATTAATCTTTTTTTCTGAAAATAACACACACCCAAACGAAAAAAAAGGAATTGCTGCTTGATGAGATCTAGAAATTGTTTCTCTTATCCCATATAGATGGAACGTTTCTTTCACTTTGGGAAAAATAGTCTGTTTGGTAGAAAGACTGACTTTTGGTGCTAATCAATGTTTTCATTGCTATCCCAATCAATCCCAACCAGAGAAAGCTGAACTTCTCAGGAAAATAACTAAGAAGCACAAACCAAAGCAAAACTCCAGGTAAGTCTGTTTGCTGGTTTCAGCCACATCTAGAATTGGTGATTTAAACTAATCAGTGCAGCCAGATCGAGTAATGGTTACATTTGAACTTTAAGTAAGATATTCTTCCCACACAGTCAACACAAACCATATATAAAAGGCAGGTGTATGCAAAGAGCTTTCCTCGATTCCAACCAAAAGTTGCCTTCAAGCCTTAAAAGGAGAAAAAAATGCCGTTGAGAAACTATTCTGTCACGCTAATGCAACCGAGTTAAGCACTGCCGTGGTGTAAGCTGTCACCGCAGAGTACAGAATCATTGCTGAAACCCAACAGATCCTCAGGATCCATCCCTGCTGGTGCAATGCATGACTCAGAGTTTAAAATCTTCTTTAATACCCTGCTTGCTGAATGCAGGAGTTGTAGGACTATCAAAATCAAGAAGGGTGGTTATTTAACTAAAGTCCCAGTTATCAGCTAACGTAGGAAAGGGCACTGGAACATTTTATGGTTGGATTCAATGATACCATTGGACTTGACGATCTTAAAGGTCCTTTCCAACCTAAAAGATTCTGTGATTTTATGATTATGCCCCAACATGGGCAACCCAGAAGGAAAATTAGGGTGCTGCATGAAATAGGGGAGCAGGATGGAGGGTGAGTTATTACAAAGGCTACTTTTCCTTAATGAAGGAGCTTTAATGAGGACACGCAGGGCAGTACCATTTCTGGGGATGCTTTCTGGGGATCTGGGGGATGTTCACCTTTTTCAGCATAGGGGATGCTGATGCATTTTCCGTCTTCTCCTCGAAACTGCCAGCCGTGAAATGGGCATTCGATGCAATTGCCCATGACGTGCCCGCCGACGGCGAGGTTAGCCCCGAGGTGAGGGCAGTAAGCATCGACCACGTAGGCTTGGCCATCCTGGGTACGAAAGACAGCGAGCTGTTCCCCTGCAGAAATAGGAGATTATGAAGCTGTAAAAACAACATCCCCAGATAAAGGGTGGGGGGGTGTCAGGTAAGACACCCATTGCTTCTGAACAGGCAGCACCCACTGTGCTTTTACCCAACGTTGTAGGCATCTGCCTGTGCAAAACCATGCAGAAGTATCCTGCTAAAAATTAATATTGGAGGTTTTCTTTCCTTTCTAGTGGAAGATCAGTGGCAGGATAGAAACAGGGTTGCGCCAGAGAAGTTATTTAACCACGAGACGGCACCAGGCAGCCGGCAGAGCCGGGGCTGGAGCTGCTGCCCAGGGCTGTGGGCAGGAGCCGTGCCGGGCGGCAGCGGGGCTGCGGGCAGAGGCGTTTGCTGGCTGCGAAAAGGGCCACGCGAAATTGGGGTGACAGCTGCTGTAACGAATGCCCAGGGTGTGGTGGCTGTCACCTTCCTGTCTGGGTTTAAAAGACATCCCCGAGCACCCCGGGTGTCACCCGCAGCACGTTGGCACCCTGCAGACCCAGGCAGCTGCCCCGTGTCCCAAGGGTGCTGCTGTAGCACACACGTCTGTGCTGAAGGGTATTGCCTTGCTCCAGGCAGGGGGAGCATAATTTCTCCTGGTTGTCTCTAAACCCTCATGGCTTTGAGCCTCAGCCCTAGTTTTTGAGCCCTCAGAGCCTGTCTCAGCTGCAGGATAAAAGGTGCCTTCACAAAAATGTTTGAAGACTTAGGTTGCTTTCCCTGCTAAGAGAGAGATACACAGAGAAGAGTGGTAGCTGCATTTAAAGAGAACTCTGTTCCCATCCCCTTGCCCGAGCGGCGCAGAAGAGAGTGCATGGGCTCATTCATTTCGGGAATCTCTGGTAATGGGAGCTGGAAGGAGCAGCCCTTCATCTCTTTGCTCTTGAACTCCAAGGGCCGTCCACACTGCAGCTCTGCAGCAAATCCTTTCCTTGGGCAGCGAGGCCGGGTGCTGCGAGCCAGAGCACTGACACCTTCTCAGGAAAAAGGCGTTTTCTGGTGAAGTGAAGGAAGCTCCTGACTCTGGTTTGCTCCACGCAGGGACCGAAGAAGAGACGGGCTGGGGTGGCTGGGGCCGTATCGCCCAGGCACTCAGACTTGCTTTTCTCCATCACTGGGCCTAATTCCTTGTGCTCCCTGAAGCAAAGTGAGGTTTGCCCTGCTAGGATCTGTCCCAGCTCAGTTCTGGGCTCGTCCTCTTCCTCCCCACCCCCAGGGTAGCACCATGTTAGCTGAGCAAAGCCCTATTAAAATGGAGAGACAGAGAGTACCTGGGCTACAGCTGCAGGTCTCCACCCAGCTGTGCAAGGCACCCACAGCTGGATGGCCTGCCACAGTATTATCTAAATAAATGCTCTTCCTGAAGGGACTGAATAGGTGCCAGGTGCTTTCCCAGCCTGGCACAGAGATGCCTCAAGGGTGCCATGGCACTGCCGACCTGCCAGCACCCACAGCCCTGCCAGTGCCACGGAGAGGGGCTGCTCATCCGTGACCTGGCCTGAAAGCAAAGCTAGACCTGCTCCAGTGTCCCCTCAAGTCATGTCCTGGTTGGAAGGGGGCACAGCTGGTCTGGGAGCTCAAGAAGCACTTGGGAGCTGTGCAATACAGATGTGGGCACTGAGTTAAAGGCCAGGTCCTCTATTCCATACTGTGCTGCAGGTTATGCACATATGTATTCAGATTTCATCGGCTTGTGAAATCTGACAGTTATAGCCCTTGCTGTAACTTAAAGCTGAGCTAGTGAGAAATAAGCCCAAACGAAGCTTTGGGAGCCAAGTTCTGTCTGTATTTTCCCAGTCAGTCACACTGATGACAAGCGACACAGTGTGACCTATCCCACCCAAAACCACTTCCCTTGATTCCTTGAAGTTTTGTGGCTTGGGCAAACAAAAGAAAACCCCACAAAATTTCCCAGCCTTCAAGCCTAGGAAGGATTATTTCTTATATCTGGCAGAAATAAGTTGTTGTGCTCCGGTGCCTGGAGATCATAGAATCATAGAATTGTTACGGTTGGAAGAGACCTCAAAGATCATCAAGTCCAACCGTATACCCAACGCCAGCATGCCCACTAAACCATGTCTCGAAGCGCTACATCTAAACGTTTTTTGAACACCTCCAGGGATGGTGACTCCACCACCTCCCTGGGGAGCCTGTTCCAATGCCTAATGCTCTTGCAGTGAAGAAGTTCTTCCTAATATCCAACCTGAACCTCCCCTGGTGTAACTTCAGGCAGTTTCCTCTTGTCCTATCGCTAATTACCGGGGAGAAGAGACCAACCCCCACCTCGCTACAACCTCCTTACCCAGGACACCCGGCTCTCGTCCCTGCACTCTTTCTGGAAGGGTCTCACACAGGCACAGGGGAGTGGAGGCACCGGAGGTGCAGGTCCTTCCCCCCGCCTCAGGTAACAGGGATTCATTCTGAAGCATCTGCATTTTCTTTTGTCTCTAACCTGCCTCCCTACCTGACCTGAGGTTCAGGGCAAAAGGGGGAAGGCAGGGAAGGGGCTTCTGCCTGTTGTTGGAGATGTTGCAGGTTCTCCAGGACTAGCAGCAGTGTGGAAACATGGAGGAGCAGCCTTGGATGGGTCAGACCAGAGCACTTGGAGCCTGGGGGGTCCCAGCCACGTGCCCAAGGAGCAGCCCTGCAGCCTGGTGCTTTGCTCATCAAAGGTTTAAGATGGTTTTACTCCAAGAAGGTCCCACCTCTAGAGCTCTCCTTCATACAGGCAGTCTGGAGCTTTTTTGCCTTGAGGATCTGAAGCAGTGCTCATGGCCAGACCCTTGCTGGGCTGTCCAAAAACCTCACCCAGGACCCCTAAGTGAGCGCTGCTTTTGCCTCCAGCCTTTGCACTCTGGAGCCAGCAGAGCCAGGGGAGACACTGATCTTTGCTCTGGCTTGCGCATCAAATCTGATGTCTCTCCAACTGGGAGGACAGTGTCCTGGCCTAACTGAAAAACTCTGTTGCAGGTGAATATTAGAGCATTAACACCCACATAGCGCTGTTTTCCTATTCAATTAGCCTATTTCTTTTATGGAAAACAAACAGCAATTGTAGCAAGAATAACACATGGGACGTAAAGAGCCCCAAGGCCACTGTGCAGTTCTGGGCACTTGGCTGTGAACGCAGAGTCTGGGCGAGAGCAGCTCCGGGGCTTTCCTGCGCAGGAGCCTCGCTGGGGTCTGAGCAGCTTTCTGGACAGCAGTGCCCCGCAGGTCACAGCAGCTCTCACCCCACTCCCACAATCTCAGGAGAGAATAAGGCTTTCCTGCATGCCCAGTGCCGTGTTTTGCAAGGTGTCTTGTCCCAGAGGATGTGTCTTGCACGGATTCAACCAAGCAATTTTTATTCTTTCATCTCCTCTGGTTCGCTGACTCTGGAGCAGGGCTGCATTTCCAGGCTATGCTCATAGAGTCCATAATAAATTAGATATACCCACAAACCTGGAAGCTACAGGTTGTTTAACTGTCTTCTTTACTGATAATCTTCCTGGCACCAGTACACTGCTGTCACTCTGCCACTAGAAGCAATTTTTACCTGCACATTTCAACCAGACCCAGAGGATTGGGTGCCAGGAACCAGGCTTCGGGCAGACAAGCAAGGGAGTCATAACAGATGGACTGGTGGGGGCTCTCTAGGGTGCGTATATTGAATTACATAGGTCCCATTATATTAAAGAAAAAACAAACAAACAACTTCACAGGAGAGACTGGCTCTTGAAAATAGAACACCCCCCCCCTCCCCCCTCACCGTTTCACCACTGAATCTGAGGGATTTCAATGCAGAAATGTCCCTTCTCGTGAGGAAGGCACCAGCACAGTCCAAAACAATCTTCAATGCAAAAGGACCCTGGACAAGCAGAGTATCCCTCTGGATGAGGCCCCATCCCAGCCTCCCCAGGGCATGGGGAGATGCAGGCAGCGATGCCTGGGAGGAGAGCCCAGGCAGTGAGATGCTCCAGTGTCCCCGTCAGGAGCCCAGACAGAGGTGCCCTGCACACTCCCAAGGGACCTGTGCCATGACGTCCCATGGGATACCCAATGCCCAAGCAAAAGCCCAGGCTGTGACACCCTTGGTGCTCCTATGTGGGTGCTGGCTGGGGCACCCAGGCAGAGTTGTTTCAGTGCCACAGCAGAGCCCTCAGGCAGGGATGCCGTGGCAGGGATGCTCTGCACACTGGCAAGAAGCCTGGGCAGGGACACTGCAATGCCCCACCATGGGTGCTGGCTGGGGTGTCCCAGCAGGATGCCCAGGCTGGGGTGCTCCAGTGCCCTGATGAGGATATCCATGTGAGGACGTCCCAGTGCCTCAGTGGGGATGCCCAGGCAGCAATGCCCGGGTGTATGCCCTGATGCCCCAGCAGAGATGCCCACACAGGGATGTCCTGGTGCCCCGGTGGGGATGCCGGCTGGGATGTGCCAGTGTCCCAGCATGGGTGCTGGCCTGGATGCCTCAGTGCCCCGACAGAAGTACCCAGGCAGGGATGACCCGGTGTCTCGGGAAGGGATGCCCGATTCCCCAGCGGGGATGCCCGGGCAGGGGATGA
>NW_009635991.1:0-670 GCF_000690535.1 Cariama cristata
CAGGTGGCTGTTTTCCTCAGGCTTGCGGTGCCAGCGGGGAAGGCAGATCCCCAGAAGGTGGTGGGTTGGTGGAGTGCCTGCGTACGTGGATTGACATGTGTAGAGGCGTCCTGGAGGCAGCGAGTAGGGTTGTTAGTTAAGAAGTCTTTGGCTCCTCGTATATTTAGTGACTTGTTTGTAGGCCTCTTCCCGGTGAAAAATGGGTTCCTGCAGATCTGACAGCAAAACACTTTCTCCGAGACAAATGGAATCGAAAGTAAAACTGCCCGGCTGGTTAGGGCAGGTCTGCCTTCCCTGCCAGTGTGTAGGGGGGGCTTCTTTCTCTGCACTATAATTTCCTGTCTTGCTCTGTGTGTCATCTTTCAAAACTTGCGGCTGAGTTTGTTTTTTTCTCGTTGACCATGGTGTTTTTCTTATGTTCTTTCCCTTACTTGAGGAGAAACATTAACTGCATTTCAGTTGTTGAAACTTTTAATCTTCTAGTGTCGTGATTTTTCATGATGAACTTTGTTACTCTTTGAGGTTTTTAATCCGGTCAGAAGTGGGACATCATGCCTGCATTCTTTATCTCCCTTATCTTTTTTGTAATAGAGTAGCTGTAGAAAGGAATGTTTATGTGATCAATTTAATTTCCAGTAGTGGTAAAAAAGAATGTGAAAATATCAATACG
>NW_009635992.1:0-392 GCF_000690535.1 Cariama cristata
AAAATAATTATTTTTTGGTCAGAACTCTATTTGCAGTGCTATATAGTTGAACCATTTTAAGTTATGTTAGTTAGTCTGAATGCCTGGCTCTCAGGATCCTCGTATCCTTTTCAGTTGCTTCTTACCTTCATCCTCTCACTGTCTTCCCCCCCATTTATTTTTTTTTTTTTAAGATGCTTTTCCAAACCAGTCATGTCCTGTATTTTCTGGTCCTGGCTGGGGAAATGCATTATAAGATGAATGAAAAGGTTTATTAATTACAGAGCAAGTCAAGCGGGACTTGCTAGTGCTCTGGAAAGGCAGTGATTTCACAGGTTCAAGGGTTATTGGGACTTCTTTCCTATCAGCGGGGGCTTGGACAGAGCAAGGGTTTATATTCCTGCCGCTTCGCG
>NW_009635992.1:423-6021 GCF_000690535.1 Cariama cristata
CCTGCTGCTTGGCGGCGACGGCAAACCTGGGAGCCGTGGCTCCAGAGCGATTCTGTCCCATGCCGTCGGAGGGTGCGTGCATGCCAAGTGCGAGCCGTGCAGGCGATGCCTGGTACCGGGTTTGTGCAGCGCCGATGTGAGCAAAGCCGTGGCATCGTGTGTGCAGCGTGTCTTTGCTCGCTGTGCTCCGTAACGCGTGGAAGTGCTTCTGCCCAAGGGCTTGGGCCGGAGGAGTCGGTGGAAGGACTCACAGTGCCTTCAGTCGCTCGTCTTGCAAACTCTCGGATGCGTGACCTTCGGCAAAGCAGTCTGTTGGGCTGTTACTATTGCTGTTGTTTGGAAAATCGACTGATCGGGCAAGGCGTTCAGTTTTACGTGCATGTTCCCCGTCTGGTTTATGCCAAAGTGTAGGGCCCAGAATTTTGCTTACGGTGTTGTGAAGGAGACACATGCATTTTTACAGTATTAAAAATATGCCTTATGGAAAAAATTTATTATACAAACAATTCAATAGATGTCCTGATCTACATACCTCATTTGGTGTCATCCAGCATTGGCTGCAATCCGGTTAGACTGATTTATACTAGCGGAGAACTTGACTCTATATTTGTAAATTCTGCCTTTTGTTTTCCTGTTGATCAAGGATGAACCTAAACAAAATCAATTCACACTCCTTTGGTAACATTTGGTCTGCTTCCAAACTATCGTGCTTTCTACCTGTTCCCAAAGAGAAAGACAACTTCTTATTGTTCGTTCGGTTGCTGATGTAGTGACTCCCAATACAGCGTTTGGAGGAAAAGTCGCCCAGGCTGGCAGCTGGGCAGAAACAAAGCAGAGTTTGCTCCCCTCTCTTTTCACTGATCTAAGACAGATAAGAGTGAAACTTTTCATCTTTTTTTGTGCAAAATGCCTGGTTGCGTAAGTTGTCTTGGATCTGCTATTTCTGGCCAGCAAAGGCTACTTGTAAGTGTGGGACTGGCTTTCAAAATACTCAGTTACAGGGACTCTTTGGGCTCCCAGTCACTGACGAATCTTTGCGGCATAGTAATCCTTCCTCCTAACAGGTGTTGGTGCTCCAGAATGTCTCCCAAGAAAAAATTTTGGTGATTTTATTTTTGAGGACTTGACTCATATGGAAAAAAAAAAAAAAATCCCTAATGACTCCAGTAGCATCTGGCCGAGTCTCTTAAAAGCCTTGCGGTGGCCGTTTTCCAAGGGAGTTTGTTCATTGTTATGTGAGCTGGAGCCTCGCGCTGTGGGTAAAGGACATATTTTGTGTTTGGGGACCTCCCACGAGTGGCTTTGAGGTCTTTTAAGCATTTGCAGGGAGTTGTTGGAGCAACGGGTAGGTCGCTGAGATCAGGACCGGTCATATGTAGCGCGGGTTCCTGCCCTGCCCGCTCTCGGATGTGTTTGAGCTAGGAGAGAAGGTACTGCGAGGAGTGTCCCTCTGAGCGAGGGAAGGGTCAGCCCTGGCCTCTCCGGACTCGCTGGAGTCACACCTGGGAGAGCTTCTGCAGCTGAAGATGGACTTCGGTCTGGTTTGGCGAGGAAAAAAGCCTGACAGCACCTCCAGCACCTAGCTTTGTCCGGTGTCCAAATAATAAGCATAAAAGGAATGCAACAGGCGCATTAAAGATGGATGCGAAGGCTGCTTAAACAAAGCAGAACCTGGCACGGTCTGGGCCCGGCTCGCTGCTGACTTTAAGCCCAGCAGCATAAGGGGAGGATAGATGGAAAAACCCTGAATGCTGGGAGCTGATTAGCGAAGCATCTGCAAATAGAAGTTACTGACTGCTCCGTGTTTCTTTTCCCCTCCCCAAATTCCTTTCACCTCCAAAATATCTCCCGTTGCAAGAGATGAGCCACGTGTTCTGCTGGATGCACTTGGCACGGGGATTGCCCAGAACAGAGAGGGAGAAGCTTGGGCTGAGGTCTTAAAGCCCTGGGGTAGGGAGGGGAGAATACTTGAAAGCAAGGAGGCCACGTTGGCTTGCACAGCCCAGGGGCTGGCAAATAGCAGCTTACCGAGCCCAGGTCAGGTCGAGTTGTGTGGAGCTGGGAACCTTCTGCCCTGCTCTCCTGCGCTCGGAGTTAAGTAATTTTGGTGCATTCTGGTGGTTTTGGGTTTTTTCTGTCCTCCATCACCACCTCTTGAAAACAGAAGTACTGTAAAGAGATTTCTGGGTTTTCCTTGAGATGTCTCTTCAGCAAAGCTGAGGCTGTTCTTTATTGTGTTTTGTTGTCATTTTCTGTTTAAATATATACCCAAAAGGCGGTGTTTGTTTTTTTTTTTTTTTTTTAAAAAAATATATACCCTCGCAAGTCAGTTGTTGCTGGATTGGATCAGCGAGAGATGCTGAGAATGACTGCGATAGCAAACTGTGAATTCAAGGGATACCAAGGTGACTGAGCATGAGGGCCCAGATTTGTTTCAGCATGCAGCCTGTGTCATGACCGTGCATGCAGCCAGGAGGCTGAATTTGGTCTCGAGTTGTTAAATTTGCTCGGGAAGCTGCTGGAAGGGAGGTCAGGCCTTGGCAGTGCAGGCATGAATCTGTGGAACAGGGAGGTGCTTCACTGGAGCGAGCAGGTACCACATATAAGTAAGATGTGGGTTCAAGGCATTACCTCTGCTAACTGGGTCCAGGTTCTCCTTCCTTTCCTTCATTTTTACTTGAAAAATGGCTTTTGGGCAATTCTGTGAAACTTCTTTCGATGCCACGTCGAGGTCTCACTTGGCTGATGCTGGAGAAGCATTAGCCTGTTCCCCTTCGTGCTCGGACCGGAGCCCCTTGCCTCTTGCGTGCGTGTTCGTGTCGGCGAGGTGGAGATGAGCTGCCTCTAGTTCAGACCTTGCTCTCCTGCACTGCCAGCCAAGGGAGAAAGGGAAAACGCACCGAGGCGCAGCGCGGTGCGCGGGCTTGTGTACGGCCCTGATTCGGGTCGGGTCAGGCTGAATTTCCAGCTAGCATTTTGGCAGCTTTTATATTCTTCAAGCACTTTCCACAAAGAGCAAGCTAACCGTGCCCTGGAAGCTTATGATCCTGCCAGCATACATCCAGTGCTTAAAAGGTTTTAAATCTCTTTTGGGGAGTGGAGGCAGCTTGTTTATATTTTTGCCTGTGACCTGTAAAGGAGTGGGAATTTTGGTTATGGTCAGAAAACTGAATTTCAATGCCTGTTAGTCTGGTATCCTTCTTATTTCCAACCTCTATTCCTCCTAATCCTGCACTGCCAGTACTGCAGCTTCAGCGTGATGAATTGTAAGCGGAAATTTCATTTCCATAGTCTCTGAACCTTACTGGTTTTAATCAATGTGGAAGAATAATGCTAATTGTTTTCTTTGCCACGCAGCCAGTGATCGTAATGTAATAAGACCGGTATGGCCTCGATGCAGTGTTTGGAAGTCAGTTTTCTGAACAGAACCACTGGTTTCATCTTTTTTTAAAGCTGTAGTAAATTCTTTTAACTGCCCTGGGTCCTCATGCACAGCCAGAGGGCTGCCGTTATCGCTGCAGTCCTGCGACAATCTTAGATCGGTGCTGGGAAAGCGACTGGTTCTTACCCATTGCCAACTTTCAGCTTGAACGCACTTAAAAGTCTCTCTTCAAAGCGATTAATCAAGAGTTTCTGCATGCAAAAGAAAAAGCAGTTGGCTCGCTGTGCCTCAGTGCCGCGACGTTTGTACGGCGCACATAACGGGACCAGCCGCCGTGGTGGTAACCTGCACTTTCTGCAGCCTGCTGCAGTGTTTTTGGGACTTTCCCTGTATCTCCTCTCCCTTCCAGCCAGCTGAGCGCTAGTCATACGTGGTGTTAAGTTTACAATCTTAGTCTCTCGAAGCCAGCGCACACTCAATCTGTAATGCACACTATGCATGGAGCACCTAGGTGATACTAAGCTCGTAACGGCAAACCCACGTGAGCGGTCCTGACACACAGCGCCTGAAGTGTGTCTTCAGTGGGACTTAAGACTGAGCGAGATCTGTTAAATTGTTGAACTCTCAATCACTCCAAAGTGGTAATCGATTACTTTAACTCAGCTTCCACCAAAGACTCGTGTTGGGGAGTTGAATTTTTGTGGGTGTTTTGTTTCGTTTTGTTTTTCCTCATGGTGTTAAATCAAGGCCTTTCAGTACACCGAAACACTCCAAAGTATTTTTACAGTAGTATCGTGTCAGTGAAACCTTGTTCCAGTTTTGAAACACATTCCTGAAACCTGATCAGCTGTGTTTAGTGTTTCTAAAAATAAGCCACGGCCTGTAGTTTCCATTGTAGGTAAGGTAAATACCCTCACACACCCCTAGAAATACTCCCCTTGGGAAGTCAGAGGGATAATGATGGTCCCCTCCGAAGGCAGAAATAATTGCTCGCAGGGGGGTGGGTGGGTGTGCTTGCTCCGACGTGGGGTGCAGCTGGTAGAGCATCACTACACGCCGAGTCCAGCAGTGAAAGAAACTCCCTTGTTTGTGCGTGGAGCGGAAAGCCGGAGCTGGAAGCGTCCGTGGTCTCTGCTAACTGTGACAAACAATCTGTGACTCGTGTCCCAAGAGCGGTGTTTTGTTTGCACCGTGCTGTTATTAAGGTAATGCTTAATGGTTTTGGAAGTACCTCTGACTTGCAGATTTGATGGAGTCAGGTTTTGCACTCCAGGTAATCATGTGTTTCTGGTAATCATTATGAAGAAATGGTTGAGTTGTAAACTTATGTACCTTTTAATAAAACTGTATCTGATTACAATACATCTTCTCCACTGTGCATTCCTTCTCCCCTCCCCACGCAAAATATTTTTTCTGGATACAAAGAATCTGGTTTTTAATGAGTTCTTCCTACCAAGGTACTGAACTCGATCTGTCCCTACTGTTTTATCTGGCAGTTGTGAAGTTGAACTGATCTCATTGCTTTCAGCAGTGGATATTCCAGTTTACTGGAGAGAAACCTTCATGTCTCGGGCAATGCTACAAGACGGCACAGAGCTACTGAGCCCTCTCTGCCACCCCAGGAGCTGGTGCCGCAAGAGACGAGGTGCAGAACTGAACCCATCCCCGGAGAGGATCTGCCGAACGTGAGCGAAACGGCCCTTGGCCGCCCGCTGCGGTATCCGAGAATAGGTTTTGGCAAAGCTGAGGGAAAACGTGCTTTCTGTGAGCGCAGCTGTGCGCCAAGGTACAGCGAATCCAGTGAGACATAACTGAAATGAAGGGCTGAAAGTTTGTTTGAAGAACTTTGTTGGATGCTTAGGTTGTATTAGTTAATCATAAGAGAATAAGCGGCTCTCCTCAGACTAACGTAAGTGACTTTCTGGTCCAAAATTGGCAGGACTGTAATTGTCCTAAGGAGGGGGGGACAGGCAGACGTGGCCCAGACACAAACTGGAACCTCTTCATCTCGCTGAAATTGCAATCGTGTCTCCTTCCTCCCCGGCAGACTCTTCCTCCTCATCCTCCTTGTGCAACGGCCCCTGGATGTCAGCAAAATCCAGAGCTTCCACCTCAAATATATCTTGATCAAACACATTACCTCAAACTTTTTTACCTCAAACTTTTTCTGCAGCCCGCATCTCTGGAAGGTTACTGGGCCAAATTTGTGATTTCTT
>NW_009635993.1:0-5787 GCF_000690535.1 Cariama cristata
CGGCCATCCTATCTCATCCCACGGCACCAGTCACAGTGACAAGGCCTTGGGCAGTCATGAATTGTAATGAAATGGGCTGCTGATTAATATCACTTTGTGGCAGACCTCCTGGGACACCTTCCCCTCTTCCCAGGGGGGACCAAGCCCAGAGAGTTTCATAGAAATTGGTCCAACCACCTGTTGAACTTCCCGAGGCATGACACCTGTACGTCTGTCATGCTGCCAGGCACCTGCTGGGCTGGCGGGACATAGGAACAACCATACATGAACATCGCCATGAGTCTGCCCAGCCCAGCGTCCTGCCCTCCTCCCGGCTCTGGTGGTGGCATGCTGCCGGGTGGGATTAGGCAAGACCTGTCATCACTTACGTGCCTCAGTTTCCCCAGTAGTGTGGCTGAAGTTCAAGCGTCTGCTTAGCTGCCTCACAGGCATAACCAATGTTTGTGAGGGGACCTGAGGTGCTTCCCCTGCCTGGTATTGCCCACAGGCTCATTCCCTCCAGGAGAAGGTTGCCATCCCCTTTGAGCTATTGTGGCACCCAGGACAGACCATCTGGGTCAGGACATCAAGATGCCTGAACCAAAAACTAAGGCAGGGAATGAAAGAAGGAGGAAGAGAAGTGACTGTAAAAGGCAGAACTTTGCATGTATCTTTGCATGTATCCTTAAATAAGATGCACCCAAATGTTTATTTCAAGTTGCAGTTTTCCCCCAGAGCACGAGGAGGGTGGAATATTTTGCTAAATGAAGACGGTCCCTTCCCATGGAGGTCAAGTATGCATTTCAGCCAGCTGGTTTCAAGGAAGGTGACTGACTCCTCCTCTGGAGGTGATGTGGAGAAAGCTGAGACAGGAAGGAAAAGATCTTTTCTTCCAACCATCCTTCCTGGAAGGTGCTTGCTCTCAGGGAAAGTGTCTCAGGCACAAATTTTCAGAAAAAGTAGTAACACCACTCCCTGTGATTAAACCAAACCAGCTCCTGCTCACTGCCTTCCCCCACCCCAAAGGATGAATACGTGCCCCAAAACATAAATTTACCCAGAGGTGCAGGAAAATCCTCCATCTTTCAAAGCCCTTCAATAAAGACTAGCTTGAAACAAATCTTCTGTCACTGAAAGGTCAGGATAGGTTTCTCACATCTTTGCCATGCACAGAGCAGAGATGGCAAACATGATCTGCAGTTTCTAAATCTGAAGTCCTTCAGTCAGAAAAGAAGGTGAAAAAGTTAAAAGTTTATCCTCATGTCATCAGTAGGTTTCGGAGTTATTCCTACTTAGCAGCACTATAGGAGGGGCCTGTGTTCCTGGATTACCCATTTCTCACACATAAGGATGATTTGAAGGATTTGGGTTTTTTTATATTTGGATTTGGGTTTCTTATTTCCTTGTTTTATGACAAGGGTACTGAAAATGTCAAAACTGATTTTTCTGCAGAGTTTCTTGAGTTCCAAGGGAATATGTATTGATGGCTCTTCAACTTGCATTTGAATAGGTAGGCTTATCAGGTTGAACACAAACTTCCTTCCTCTGCACTGTTAACTTTGCTGTCTAATTATCTTTTAAAGAACTGTTTCCCAGATTCCAAGTTTTTCCATACACTGCTCAGTAACACACTCCTCAGGTGCTAAATCCATATGTAGACACCTCACTGAGTGGCCTAATTTTTACAAGTGCTGAGACCTCTAGCACCTGCTTCATCTGAAAAACAGTGGTTTCCTAATTTAGAGCAGTCGTAAACTGTCTTAAATTAAAACAGGAATTGAATTAGCCCTGACTAGTTTTAGGCTTACAGAGGTGGGAAGAAAGAGGCAAGGGAGCAGAGTTAGTGCTACCTTGTGCAAGGAAGCGCCCCGGGGCTTGATTAATGCTAGGGAAAAAACATTTCAGCCCTGCAGGATTACATTCCCTGTTTATCCCCAGGGAGGAGGAAACAGCACCCTTCGTATGCTGCTCTTCCCACCTGCCTCTGTTAAGGCTGGAAGAAACGCCTTGGGGACAAAGCAGGATGCTGATTCGTGTGGCCATGTCCCCCCAGCATCCCCAGACAAGCTGGTGGCAGTCCTGTTACTGTGCTGGGGATGCCGGCTGTAGGCTTGCACCCATTTATTTCAAACTACTCACCAGAACTGACTTCTGGGTGCCACTGGCCTGGCTGAAGATCAAAGTAGTGTGAAAGCTGAAATCCTCTCCTTTAGCCCCATTCCCTCAGGCATAAAGAAGCTTTTACCGTGGGCATTGACTAGGCACAGGCTGCGGCTTGAGGGGGACCTGGACCCCTTTGGAGGTGCCAGAGCCCCCCGATCCTCAGCTACCAGCTTGCCTGGATTGGCCCCGTGCTTCTCCGATCCCAGGCAAAATTCCCACTGCTGCTACTGTTGGATGCAAAGGCTCATCCTCGGGGCCGCAGAAACTCCAGCTGTTTGATATTGTGCGGAGCAAGGCGGGGGGCACGGAGGGACTCTGCATGAAAGGGCGAGCTCAAAGGAAACCGGACCCTGGCATGTCTGCACGATACTCAGTGGGTAACAGGCTCAGTTAAATTTGCTCATTCAGCCAGCTAAGAGGGAGAGTTTTCTCATCCGTCCCGCTATGTTTAATTCATCCACACATGCCTCCCAATTACGGCAGAAGTAATAAACAGAAAAGGATGTTGGGGGCGGGGGGCAGTCAGCTAGGCCCCAGACCCCAAACCTAAGCGCCCTGAAAAAATGTGAGCTGCATGCTGCTGGGGTCTGTTGCCCTGGTGGGGGCCTCATCAGCACCCCTGGCTCCAAGTCCTTCTAAATTTTAGCCCAGACTCCGGCCTGATTTTTTGTTTTGTTTTGTTTTGTTTTTCTCCAGAAATAGGAGGGGTGTGTGCAGAGTGATGCTTTCGGGTGTCCCTGCCTGATGTCTGAGTTAGGCAAAACTCTCAACAAAATCCAATGCGGCATCCCCACCTCCATGGAGGCTCCTGGGCTCATCCCCAGGTTTTTCTACCTCTAAGTCTTTTCATAAATGGCAAATTGATGGGGGGAATTGGGCTATGCATCCAAAGACAAGATGGAGAAAATGCTCATTCACGGAGAGAGTTCAAAGCTGTCTGGCCATATTGTGGGAAATTCATGGTGAGTTTGGTGAAAGGGAAGATGAGGAGGTGATGACTAGCTCAGCCTCAGCAGTGGGCTCATCTGAGAGCAGCAGCCACGGTCCAGAGCGACCAGAAAGTCATCCCTTGTGCGGTGGGGAAGAGAGGGGAAAGACTCACATTAGGAAGGGACGTGAATGGGAAGCCCCTGGTTCAAAGGAGTTTCAGCATGAGTTTTACTTTGTTTACCCTCTTGTAAAGCTATTTGTTACTTTGATAATCCATAGGAAATGGGATCATTTCTCTCTCAGCATGTCAAATTAAATAAACAAATAAAACCTTGTTTGGCTGGTGAGAAGCTTAGAAAGGAAAGTGTATTTGTACAGGGATTCAGGAACTAAGCATCTTTCAGGAGCAGAAGATTAGGAAAGAAATCAGAGAAACAAAGGGGGAAGTGATTCAGTCATCAAAACTCAAGACAGCCAAATTAAAGAGGGGGGGGTGGGATGGGAGGACAAGAAATAGGGCCTGTCTATATTAGGAAATCTGTGCTGGTATAAACTAAACCAACTCGATGTCAGTTTAGTTTTACCACTAGGGTCCAAGTCAGGGACACAGACTTGGTTGGGATGAGCTCACCCTGATGTCAGACAGAAATATCATAAGTTCACTGAGATTTATTTTATTTCAGAATACATATGTTACCTCTTGTGTGTGTTCATGCGTGAGGGTTAATGTATATATTCAGAAATAAAATAAATCTCAGTGAACTGGTGCTAGCTCTGCCTTCTATCGAAGAGGGCTTGGCAACAGGACGATTTTACTGGCACAATTCCTATTTCAGACATGATAAAAACAATATAGAAGAAACATATCCCCACAAAGGTATCATTCTCCTTTTGTGCAGTGATAGGTATATCGGTATAAAATGTGTTATATATGGGTACAGCTGTGCCTATGCTCTTTACTATGTATCTGCAGGGGGTGTCGTAAAGAACTACCCTTCTGTTTGTAGTCGGTTCATTGTTTGGAAATACCTGGACAGTCAGTGGGCTCCCAGGTCTATGAGATGACCCAGTTCAGGTCTATTTGTTTCCTTGTCTTAAAATGTTCAGGGGCTGGCAGTCAGAGAGATCCTCTTGTGTTTGGGGAGTGTTTTACAATGTCACTCAACATTTTGGGCAGAGGACAGGGTCTTTAAGCATAGGTTTTGTTAACTGGAAATTATCAAATGCAATGGGTAAAATCTTTTGCTTGAGTAAGGAGCTCAGACAAATGCTCTGAAGAAATAGTCTTTTTTTCCCTTAGGATCCTGCTTTCCTTCCTCAGAACTTAGCAACAACTCTTCTACAGTTTAAAACTTCTGATGCAGTGAAAGCCAATGCAACCACATTTGTGATCATGACCACACACCTCACTGCCGGTGCTGGATGCGGGAAGTCCTGAGACTGGACACAGGACCACCATGAACCTGTTGTGCACAGAAAGAGGTAGTACATATCCTCCTGGCTTTGGGTTCATCACCAAAATCCATCTCACAGTAATGATAAGAAATGCTCCCCTGACAGACAGGATGTAAACACAAGATGATGCGTGTCATCTTTTGCTGTGACAATGTTGCTATGTGCTGTTAAACAGCTGTTGTGTTTTACCCCAGAGAGGGTGACATTTCAGCAGCAGGCAAGCTTATTCAGGTCCTTGAGAGGGAAATTATTTGGAAACTTTCAGATGCATGTGCAGTGGATAGACAGGATAGGATGTTATAAAGTAGTTCACCCTTCCAAGTGGAGATGGGAACTTAGGCAGTAGGTGCTGAAAATAGGGCTTTCATGGGTAAAATGCAATAGAATGGATAATTTCAAATGAACACTGTGAATCTCAAATTGGAGGAGAGAAATATATATGTATCTATGCAATATAGATAATATGTTAGCATGTGCATTCACATTATGTGCATGCAGACATGTCTGCAACATCCCCAGCTCATGGAAAATGAGGGGGGTTTTTTGGTGTGTACACACCTTCAGCTAGGAATCATGGCAGGGAGTGTGAGATGTTTGTGCAGTATCGGGTTAGTTGGCTTTTACTGATCCTTTTCCCCTGCTATCCGTTTCTAGGCTTGCAGAGGTTTGTTGGAAAAAGCAGTTCATTTCTTCTCACATTAGATGAACCACTTCTTTTCTGTCCGGAGATCCTGTATGGAAACCTGGTGCTACAGTGGTCAATGGGAGTCTTATTCGCATCAGTACAGACTTCACTGGGTTTAGGGTTTCACACTTTTTGCCGATTCCCTTAATTTGAGGTAAGTTATTGAGGGTTTACAGACATCAATAGTCAAGAGGCATCGTAAAGGTGTTTCAGGTTAATACTGAAGGCTGAAAAGATCCCTTTAGCTGAGGTGCAGTCCCTGAGTAATTACACCTATGTGAAATAGCTACCTGTCACATCTATCAACAAGGGAGCTTACATTTTAAGGCACACGGATCTCCCTTTACATCACATTCTCTCTTTGTTGTAGTTCATTTATTCACCTATTATTTACTTATAATCTCTCCTCCTTCACCACTTTCCCACACACCTGTTGCCTTTCCTTCTTTCTTTTTCATTGCTTATGGATTGTTCTTCCACTGTCCCCTGAAACAGCCCTCAAACAAGTCCTTAACTTCAACAAGTGAAAAGGTTGGGGATCCCTAGTCTCCTGGGCCCCTGCTAGCCCTGCATCT
>NW_009635994.1:0-2262 GCF_000690535.1 Cariama cristata
AAAAGAGGTATTTATCACTAAAGTCCTCTTTCGGTATTTCTGGCCAGTGGAGACAGCACTCAGTTTCACAACGCTATAGGTTAGTAATGTTGCTTGTACCTAAGTTGTACCTAATAACTTGGTCTGGATGTTTTACTTTCAACACATACATAACTTGAGATGGCATTGCTGGCATGGACAGCCAGCCAACAGGTAGAGTAAGCAAGCATATAACCAGTGAATGATTTCAGAAGACAGGTTTAACATCACCCCTTCTTGTTAACTAATCATTACAAAAGTGTAGGTGAACATCACCTCCATCTACAACTGACTTACCCTATTCAGTATTCAAACGAAAATTAAAGTACATATTGGCAGAGCTGGCTCATTTGACCAAGTCTGATTTCTTACTACAGAAAAGCATTTAGCTGAAGATATGGAGAAAAAGACAGATGGTCTCGTAAGCGCTGCCAAGCCAATAGGTCTTACTATCAATAAATGAATGACAAAAGCTATAAAATTTAATTTACCTACTAATAATTTTATCTCTTTTAAAGGTGAAGTCTTGACAACTGCTAATAAATCTACTATATCAGAGATCGTGTGTTTGATGGAAAGTTCAGAACTGGGAAGACAAGTGCCACATTTCAAAAACTCAATATGTAATGAAGGTCCAGTGTAATTAGTAAGAACTTCAAATAAAATCTATGAAGCAGTGACATTTTTAATCAGTTTCCACACAGCACAGTTTTGAAGTAGAAGGCTGCTCAGTCTGTATTAGAAGAACTTGCAGTGAAGACACCTAAGCAGAGTAACTCAAGACAAGTGGAAGTACAAAACTCTTTGAAGTTTATTCTAAGCACAATCACAACTAGCTACAAACAATCACCTTGATCACCATAGGCAGGTTATCCATGCCAAGGACAGGACTTCAGCTGCTGCTCCTCATTAACACTGCTCTGCTGGTTGCCAGTCATGGCTCTGACAGAAGCTGTATAAAAGAATTCACCTCATGAAAGTGAGCAAAAAAGCTGAGTAAGAAGACCCATACTGGCTCTATGTAGGGAGACATGAAGCTCAGTTATCTCCTAGCCCAACACTAGTTAGCTCCACTTTTATTATCTACAATTAGTAAGGGGTCAATAACAGAGAAATATAATATGTAGGTGTTACACATCAAAATGGTGTATAAGCAAGTAGGATTATAAGAGAAACAGTAAATCTGAAGTCCCTTCAGTGGTTGTAGAAGATAGCTGAAGGATAAAACCTGGCACTTTAAAAATGAGAAGACTGTCAGGCCATTTGGTACTGCAGCAGCTTACCACCAGAATCCCTGGCAAACTACCTGGGCAGCCTTCAGTCCATGTTGAAAGTATTGTTTTCACTTGTCTTTTCTGTACACATTATTTTGTCCTGGTCTGAAAGCTTTCTATTTTTATTTTTTCCCTTTTTTTTTTTTTTTAATAGTTTCAAAAGCCCTGAACAAATGTTCATGCACCATAATATTTACTGAAGAGTTGCACAATTTATGATCTTCCCATTTGGAAGGATTATTTTTTAGATTTTGATCTTCATTGTTGTAAGTAATACAAGATTCTGCTCTACACGTCCAAACACTGATATTTCTAAGCATTACTTCTACATCTTTGAGTTTCAAAAGTCTATAAATAGGTAGAAAAGGGGCTGGTAGGTTTGACATCAGCTGAAGAACAGAAGACAGCTGACTTTCCTTAACAGGAGTCACAGAAAATGCAATTTGTGAAAGATGAAAAAATAAGCAGCTCAAAATCTAAGAAGTTAACAGCATTAAAAATTTTCTAGTTCATGTATCTATAGTTTGTGCTATGACTCTCTGAAGGATGGTGTTGGAAATGGGTTTAATGTCTTGCAGCTGAATAACTCCTGGTTCTGTCATATTAGATATTTGTTTCTTCTTCAGATAAGCTTGCTCAATTCACAGACGTCACAGCCTTTGGAGAGAAAATCTCAAAGGAAAACATTTATATTTTGGTAATGCTGAAGATTTAAGTGCACAGTGTGGAACATGCTATTGTTCATTTGAGATAGACTTAAGGGTAAAGCGTAAAAAGCTTAGCGAGCAGCTAAGAACTTTCTTTTGCACTTCATTAACCCTGACTTGAATGCAAATAATTTTAAATTATTACATGAATACTTCGTGGCCCCAAGGGGCTGACACGGGACTTCAAAACCAGCAGTATCTAGGGTGGAGCTAACGCTGTCCTCTCCAGCTACGGGCTCTCACTCCTTCCAACTTTCCAACTC
>NW_009635995.1:0-1363 GCF_000690535.1 Cariama cristata
CACGCCCCTTGGCACCTCCTCCAGGACCCACGGCTGCCCCGTGTGCCGCTACCTCGCCAAGGGGCGCCCGAACCCTGGGCTGTGGGGGAAAAATGGGGTCCTGAAGGGAGGGGAGACCGCCCCCTGCGCTCCTCGGTGTAAGCGCAAACCTCGCCATCAGCCTGGGGAGCAACTCCTTAGCCGTCCCTTTTTTCTACTCAGCTTCTTCGTTGACACACTTCTCAGAGAGCCCTCCCGAGCTCTTCTGCGGGGAAGAGGTCCTGTATCACCTCTACCCAGCAGGACCATCGCCCCTGAGCAGGGACATCCTCGCTTCAAAGCGCGCTTCGTTTCTTTACCGCTCTTGGCGGTTTTCGTTGCACGGTGTCCTTCAGTAAGTGGAAGCAGGGAAATGAAAAGTAATGTGATCAATTATTATTTTTATACCATATTTATGGACGGGTAGAAGTAATAACAGTTATTTACTTTGTCGAAGCGTTTATTTCACACTTGGTGTATTTCCTTACAATCGGAGAACCGACGTGGGAAAAATAGGCACAAATAAATTAAAGTAAAGAAAATACGTTTTTAGCAAAAGGCGATCCTTCTCCTGTCTAATTTTCCCGGGTGCGTTTCTTCCTCCTGACATTAATTCAAACCAACGAAAGGGCTAAATAGATTAGTCTCTAGCCCCCAAGTCAAGCAAGAAGCAAAATAATAATTTACTCGTCTGCCCCCTTCATAAAAAATCAGTTTTTTTCCCCTTCTCCTTCAAATCGGGGATAAAGAGCAATCAAAAAGCGAAGCAGCCAGGAGGGCAGGAACACGGGCGGGTCTCTCGAGGGCACGACCCCGGTACCCCCGCTCTCTCCCCGGTCCTGCGGGCTCCCCTTTCCTCCCTCGCTGCCCGGGTGGCTGGGTATCACCTCCCCTCCTCGGCACAAGGCTGCTGGCTGCTTTAACTCCTGCCCTGCCTTTGTCCCTTTTGAGGCTTGCTGGCTTCTCTAATTTGTTAGTGGTACTTCGGCTGCCTCCCTCCCCCCAGCCCTCAGTGCAAGGAGGAGAATGATGCCAGGGCCAGGGAAATAACACGTCGCTCTGGGATTTCACAGTCGTGGTAACAGCTCTTTGACATGCACATATCGCATAGGTAGCATACATCAGGGTCACCTCTGCGAGGGGGACAGGGAAGGGCGGGGGAAAGGAGAATCAAAAAAAGACAGAATTCTTCCTTGTGTGTCAAGGATTTCAAGCAGAATAGTGCTTGATACCAAGGTAACACTTCCCTATTGCCGGCTCTTGGTCTTCTTTGAATCGCTTCATTTCCCGCATTCCAGCTATTTATCTTGCCGCCAACGACCGCGTGCAGTAGTGCCTCAGGTTG
>NW_009635996.1:0-6028 GCF_000690535.1 Cariama cristata
GGGTTGTTGTGACCAAAGTGCAGGACCCAATCACAACAAAACCACAACAAAATTAAATTGTGATTAAATCACAACAAAATCAAGTTATGATTTTTAAACATAGAAAGGGCACATTTTCAGAAGCAAGCCATTTTTGTGATCTGCTCTTTGCAGTATCCACTACAGTATCCACTACTACCAAGTCAATTTGTTACACACTACAGACAGACTTACTTGGCTTACACTGAGATGACATCTGTACAAAAAGGCGTGTATTACTGTGATGCAATGTATGACAAAAGTCTTAAGTGGCCAAGGTGTTTAACACTCAAGGAAAGGGTAAAGGTAGCAAAAGGGAGCTGCCATGACTGCCCTGCACAGGCATATATACATATTTCTGCTTACTCTAAAAACTAATAGAAGTGCCGCACTTGCAATATGGCCAAAGACTTCCAATTAATTCAAAGCTTTAAGCATAAGGTAGACTGGAAACACTTTTCCTTGCAGTTGCACTTCTGCCTTCCTTCTGAGACTAGTTACGACACCACTGGAGCTGCTTCAATGTCCCAAACTGGTCTGTTTTTCTCACTAAGCCTAGAATCAACCTTGAAAGGAGACTGGCGTCGTACCTCCAGGAAAGAATTCCACATAAAGGAGAATCAGAGGAATCAATTAAATGTCCAAAGAAGAGACAGAGGCAAGAAAAAGCAGGAATTGGAAGGACAGGTTCATACCCTCCCTCCTAAGGCAAACACCTGAAAATGTTATCCAGAAGCACAGGAAAATTCTACAATGCTCCTTGCAGGATGTACCAAGTCAGGTAATCCACACGAAAGGACCCAGCATTGATCAGAAAACTAGCTGCACTGAATGAGAATTTCTCAGGCTGACAAGGAATTGTTTTAGTACACTATACACCAGTTTTAGGACCTCAGTTCATAAATAAGTGCAATGAAAAGGTACAGCCTACATTAAACCTTAACACTGCATTTTTATAGAGTATGTGCAATATCTACAGAAGTGATTCTGTAAAAAAACAAAAAAGAAATTTAAGTGTCTCAAGAGGTTTAGAATTGAGAACACAAAGGCAGAAAAACACAGTAAGATTTAAAAGGTTTGTATTAAACTAAAACATTAACATTTCAAAAATATTTATTGAACAAAAGCTAGGAAATGTGGTATTTGATTCAGGTCAAATTTGATTCATGTGGTAGACTCTGAATGGCTAATGGGACGTATGCAGAAACAAAAAAGTACTGAGATATTAAAGGACAAAGAGCAAAACGAGCAACTATGTTGTTTCTATGGCTGCATTTGTTAGTGCAAAACCACCTTGGAACGAAAATGAAATTGCAGCATAAGAAAATAAAGGTAGGTTAGGAGAATTATCTAAGCGCAAAGTAAAGATTCTTGGTTTGTATTCTGTTTTTTATTCTAAACTAACAAGACATAAAAGGTCAAATAATTCTAAGAAGGGAAAAAATAATCATGAGCACAAATTTTTTGAAGTGACTTACTGGTAGACATGCTATATCTAGCATCAACCTCATGTATACCATCTGAAAAAGTTGTTCCACTTGGGAGGATATATTATTGTGTAATATAAAAAACAGAACCATAGTAGTTTGCGTTGGTTTTAAACCTATTCCTAACCAAAATATGTTTATTGAAAAGACTGCCTTAAAGACATAAATAAGAGGCAAAAAGAAACTCTCTCATTAGCACCACTGGAGCAGAATTATTTGCATTGAGTAGTACTTGATATACAGAGCAGAAAAACAGTTCCAAGGACATCAGCAGAGTTATTTCTGTTTAAGAGTTTTCTCTGCATCAAGAACAGTATCAAAATGCTTCATGAGAATTTGTATTCATACTATTCCAAGTCTGAGGAAACTTTAGGTTTTATTTCCCATCCGCAGTGTACTGTCAGGTTTTATTGCTCATGTCCTGTTATGTAACAGAGCAGGACTGACACAATCCAACCTGACTTGACAGAACCTGAGCCATCATCTGTGAAATCTGAAAAAGGACTTTTCTAATGCTGCAGTGACATGAACCACTTTTTTTTTTAACATCAGCTTATTTTTTAATACTTAAGGCAAAGCCCCCTATCAAATAAAATACTTAATTGACACCTGAATTCTCTAAACAGTACAATTGCTTTACCATCATAGTCACTCTCATACATAGGGGTATATAAATTTTGTAATAGTTTAGTTGACATTTTTGTTCCACATGTTAGTTCATGCATAATTCAGGGCTGAGTATCTATGAATACACATTACCAACAGCAGTCAATCACAGACATAAAGGTTAGTTAAGAACTGATTTCCACCCTTTTTACACTATTGCAACCAATTATTAGACATCATCAATGGCATACTGAACACAATATAAAAGCTTATTAAAGCAAAACAAATCAATATTTACTCTCAAGACTTGTATACCTGCATTTGTAGCTAATGTGATTACAGTCATGAAACTCACATATATGAAACTAAAACCTTAGTTAAAATACAAAGTATGCATGCAACATTTTGACACACATTTTATTCTCTACATGTTGCCAGAGTGCCCTTCATCTGTCATCTACTACTTTTCATGATGGTGAAGCTGATAATGTCAGTAAATTGACATGAACCAGCATTGGTACTGAAGACAAAGTACCATACGATTTCATTACAAGAAGGTTCAGCAAGACATTTCTTCACAGATTAATTACATTTCTTTAAGATACTGGTGGGCAAATTTAATGAGCAAAATTAGCTCCTGATGACAATTGGCAAAGTCAATCCAAGTAGGATGTGGTACTACTCTTCCTGGCAGCAAACCACTATATCAGTTCAGACAATTTTTGACACCTCACCCAAAAGCATGAGGTTCCAGAAGATTCAGTAAGCAGCATAACAGCTTGTAAGCTCTGAAGTGGGTAAGTTCTACTCTGCTCTACTGCACTGTTGATAATTTTTGTCTTGCGCTAGGTCACAGCACTCTCAACTCTCCACACATCAATTTAATGCAACAGTCCAGCAAAAAAGATCTGTAACTATTGACTCTGGGAAGGCTCCAACATTCTCCACCAGAAAGACCAAGTATGCAGTATGCAACTGTATGCCCACAATGAAGAGGAGCACACATGCCCCTCCCCTTCTTGTAGCAAAGACCCAACCCAATCTGGGTGGCTCAGTCATCTGTGAAACTGCCACCTTAGCTGTAACCTCCATCTGTTGCCTTATTTAATTCATTGCCTTACTGTACACACATTTATGTCAGTACAGCTGATAAAATGTCGCAGCCAAGGGAAGGGAAGAGAAAGAAGTCTTGCTTACACTGTGTGTTAAACCACTGCCTTAAAAGCAGGCTGGTATGAAATTCACTCACTCAGGATAATTATTCTTATTCTTTAAGAAGATTAAGAGAAAAGGACCAAAGAGAGGAACACAGGCTTAAAGAGAAAACAAGGGGCAGAAAATAAATTAAGTAATGACCACTAGATATCACAAAATAAAAAAAGGGGGAAACTGGAACAGAAAGTAACATTTCAAAAATGAAGTTATTTGCAGACATACTATTTTTAAAAAATTGCAAGTGAACACCTTTCTCTGTGATTCTCAGATACACTGAGGCAAATTCATTATTTAAAAATATGTTTGTCATTCTGAATGTGTCAATATAAGTGCATTGTGTAGGACTCTCAGAGAAAAACAAAGTGAAAAACAACACTTCTTTTAACTTCATACCCATGGTAAAAAGTTTAATGGCCCTGCCATCCATCTATTCTTTTGCAATATGGCTCACTGATATGTCTCTGTATGTTTCATTTAAAATTGCAGTCAGACCACAGAGATCAGCTTTTCATGTTTAGTTCCTGCCATGCTTTTCTTATTCTTGACATGAACCATAAACCCCTGTCTAACTTCTAGTCTCATTGCATCAGAAAGTAATCTTTGATCTTATTCCTATGGGTCCCTATTGCTATTGAAATACTTGATGCTAACATATTTTTTGTATGGCAACGTTCTCCAAAAATCACCTTGAACACCTAAAAAGTATGAATTAAACTGATTGTTTTTGTAGAATATATTAGCAGAATACTTGAACAAACTGTTAAATAAACTCAAATGGCTGAACATGGATGTTACAATATTTGGTTTGCAAAGATGTTTTGATAGCAACCCCTAAAATTCACTAAACTAGGAATCTATTGCCAGATCACTCTTTATTTAAACAGGGAACTGCTTCTGGCATCCTTGCCTATCTATTTAGCTGTTCTTGACATATTGCTTCCACATGTGGTCAGAAGTCATTTGCTACCTATGACCTGAAAGCACAAACCTCTCTGAGTTTTACCTTGCTCTAAATCTTACTTCAGTTTTCATGACAAAGCTTCAGTAAACTGCCTAGACCAAAGCAACCAAACAGAACTATTTGTGTGGCAATGGCAACAGAAAGGGGAAAGACCCCAAGCCAGCAAGCTCAATCCCCAAATGCAAATACGCCTTCAGTTTAAAAACAGCAAAGAATAGCTGGGATGACAGAATACTGTTTTCAAAACTTTGAAAGTTAACTAGGTAGAGATCCTTGGGGAAGAAAATCCAATATGAATTACACGTAGAAGTACCATTTTCAACAGCGATGCCGACTTCTGTTACCCAGATCCTTACAGATATCTAGTCTCTCACACTAAGCAATTTTGAAAGTTTTATGCGTTATTACTGTTTTCACAGACATTTAGAAGACTGCAAAGAATGTGTCTCATATTCACCTTATATTTTTGGCAGCATCCAAAATGACTTTGTAGGAGAAGTATGTAGCAGCAGAATGACCAGTAAGTGAGTAAACACTGGTCCAGATATATTCTGCTTCCCCTGAAACTATGCTACTGACAGAGGGTGGAAATACATTGCAAGAAAGGACTAGTTAGTGAAGGCTAGCACTAGCCTTCAGGACCTTTCCTGAATTTATTTTTCTCCTTAGTGAGTGGTGCAACCCCATAGCATATGACATTCCTGATTCATAAGAATGGGAAATTTTATACAGTCCAACTAGGCTCTTATAAATGTTCCCTAATCCAAGACACACGAGATGAACAGAATTGACACCAATATACTCAGCTGGTAAAATATTAATCTACAGTCATCTTATCAGATTTTACTAATCCCACCATATCATCACACGATTCTAGTGTCTGCTGGGAAGATACAAGCTTAGCAAGTAGTAACATACTAAAAATGCCACCACATTCAGAGTCCTTTCATGTCATCAATGCACTGATTCTTAGTACAATGAGTACTCCTTCGTGCTCATTCAATTTCTTGGTAGGTGGAACTTTTAAGTACTAGTTTATTGATGTACTATGTTACAGAATACTGCATACATATTACAGATCAATTCAGGTGCAAAAGAAACAATGTGTAATACTGCTCTAAATCCACAAGTCATGTCTTCAAACATAAAACAGATTTCTGTTTACTATTCCTTTTCACACACATCTGCTTTCTGGTATTTATCAAGTTACCATATTTACAGACCAAAATAAAGGGGAGGTGTCAGACAACTTAAGTGTGTATTTCCCCTTAACCACCCAGCTTTGCAGGCTCAAGAGCTCCACAGCATCAACTATTGACCAGAATTTTTAGGTAACTTCTTAAACTGTACTCATTGAAGCAATTTTATGTGATGTATACATTCTTATATAGAGTAATTGCACTACTTTTCTTGGGCATCGGGGAAAGGGTTAAAAAAAAAGTTGTTTTTAAGTCTGCAGATTATTGCCTTGATGCCACTTTGAGAAACTGCACAACATAACTACTGAGTATTTTTGGGAGGAACATCCAAAACAACTACCACTCCCCAACATAGTGCCTGCCCTCTCCCTTCATCTTGTTGTCTTAGCTTAACACATAGTCCTAATTTGACAAATAAAACTCACAGAGGTGCTAAGGGACAGCATACCATCATGATACTATTATGGATAGAATTTAAGTGCACAACACAGATCAGAAAAGCTAAATTTCAAAAATGCAATACAGATTATAGTGCAGGAATG
>NW_009635996.1:6059-27646 GCF_000690535.1 Cariama cristata
AAATGACATGAGGTTACTTCTCAGAACATGATCATTTTCTCAGACATTTGTTTCACAATTTTATTTTTGTATTCCTAGTATTATTACTTCAAAGTAAAGAAATCAAATCCTTAGCTTGTGTGGCAAACAAGCAACCTGAAATAACAGTACTGGATTTAATTACACAGTTAAAACTTATACTACACATATTAGGATAACTTACTATCACTGTTTAAGGCTGGGCGGGTAATTAAAGTGGATGACAGACGCTGTCTGTTAACTCCTTCCTTTCGCAGAAGGGGAAGGAAAGGAGAAAAGGGAGAGAGACTTAGGGGTTGGAAAAATCAAAACAACTTTAATAAAACAGTAACAATGAAAAAGTTTATGATAATATTAATACTAATACTACTACTACTACTAATAGAAATAAAAATATAAAAAACCAATATTGAGTTTCCCAGTGATGATCACAGGATCGTGTGCCGTGGCAACTCGCACTGCTGACGTGGCGGGGTGGGCACCTGGATGTCCTGAACTGAACTCAGCAGCAGATGGGAATCAGATTCAGAAATATACAGACCAGGATTGGAGGCAGGAGAATGAGCCGAGTTCCACAGGGATGACCGACATGAAAGAAATGAAGGGCTAACCCCCGTGATCCCTTAACTTTCAGGATCGTGTGCCGTGGCAACTCGCACTGCTGACGTGGCGGGGTGGGCACCTGGATGTCCTGAACTGAACTCAGCAGCAGATGGGAATCAGATTCAGAAATATACAGACCAGGATTGGAGGCAGGAGAATGAGCCGAGTTCCACAGGGATGACCGACATGAAAGAAATGAAGGGCTAACCCCCGTGATCCCTTAACTTTATACCAAGTATGATGCATAGGGGATGGAATACTTCATTAGTCAGTTTTCGGTTACCTGTCCCATCTGCACTTCCCGCAGGTGTGACCCTTTTACGCCTTTTCACTTGTGGACCATAAAATAGCCAGCAGTGACCTTGGTTCCCATATGAATATGCACACACATGGGCCTTTCTGCATCACAATCCTACTTAACATGTTTCCAGACAGCCAAACAGATTTCCTTTTTTTAAATATAGGTTTATTCCCTTGTAAAAAACTTACATTATTCAAAGTAAATTTGTTGATACTTCCAGGTTTTTTGGTTGGTTGGTTTTGGAAGGACAATACATAATGTCAACTGCTTAACTGCTTGTTGATCGTCAACAGTTCATATACTAACATTTCTACTATAACAATTTACAGAAAATTTAATGCTTCATGGATTCAGCACATGAAGAAGAGTTTAAGAGCACACTAGGTAGATTTTGAAAGCTTCAGTTAGAATAAAGAGGGGACAAATACCTTTGACAAAATGACCAGGAAGTGGTATTACTGACACTTGCACATAGTTTTCATTAAAAAAAGGTAGCTCATTATTAGCTATTGTTCCTTAAGTTCTTGTAACTCTGGAATTACACAGCCAGAGGAAATGCAAGTTTAGAAATTGCTTCTTATGCAGTACTCTGGCTAGCAATTGTTCCAACTGTGACAGGCCAGAAACACCATTTGTATTTCTGGAGTAGAAAAAAATACAGGTTACATCAATATCAGAAGGGCAACTCCAGCCTGAAGGTGTTATAACTAAAGGTAAGAGGATATAGAGTTTGAACAAACATGTGTCACTTGAATCACTTGTATCTCAGCTTGGAGTACAAACAAAACAATGAGTGACAGCATTCAAGAGAAACAGGGCTTACAAATGCAGAACTCAACTAAGATCACTAAAGTAATTTCAGACAGCTGCATTTTGCTATATATTTAACTTGGTAAACTGAAAGGGAAAAGGAAGTTATCCTGTTAGAAATTCCTTCAACTATTTCACTTCCCAACAGCAAAGATGCTGTAAAAATGTGTACTGACATTTACAGCTCACACAAGATTAATTAAAGCATCAGGAAATAAAACTCCGAAATTAGTCCTGGAAAAGCCGCAGGTGCCAAACTGCTATTTACAGACCAAGGGGATGTAATATTTTAAAATTAAAGATCGTTATGCATCATCTAGAAGGAGATAAGAGGAGAAATAAAACAGCTAGCTCAAAGAAAAGAATACTCAAACATCAGCAAAATGATAACCACAACCTAGATTATGATAGTTTTGTTAACCTTTTCATGGCATTTCAATAGAGATAACACACCAGTAGCAGAAGCCACCAAACCTAGGGAGCTAAGAGCTTTTCTAAAGTTATTATGTTCTCTCTCCCATTTTATTTCCTTAATTTTGTCTACAACATTACTTCTAGCCATTTCTTAAAAATTTGTGCAGTATTGTAGAACATCTCCACTTCCACCAGTCAAAGACAGAGAAGAAATTTCAGCCAAAGAAACACCTGTAGCGTAGTAGTTTTGTTCCTTTCCTCCCTCTGCACTTGCCTGGAATTTTATGGACTGCACTCTAAGCAGCAACCTTCAGGAAAACTTAGAGGTACTATTTCTGAAGTGACAGTAATGGACATCCTATGAAACACAGACGACAGTCTCTCAACAGCAGGCTTTCAATGTAAGAACTTGATTTGGTTTAAGAGACCACCCCAAGCCTTCCATGTAAAACTGCAAAGTAGATGCAAACTTGATGCAATCTTACATAAGCCCACCATTCTCTTAAGATTTTTATATTTGGTGTTTGGGTGGCTCTTGGGGATTTGTTTTTTTGTTTTTTTGTTGTTTTTTTTTTTTAACTAGGATTTCCTCAGAGCAAGCTGAGTCAGTAAACATAACAATGAAATTTAAAAATTCATCTTACAGTGGAGGTCTGATCTTTTTGCCTTCTACGCAAATGCTGTGATTTAATATAAGATGCCTTGGCTATCTCTGAATAAGCATGCTTCTGGGTTCTGTGCACAAACGACTCCTGCTGGCATGACTTCAGTGTGTTTTACAACACTTACTGATCACGTCCGTTAGATTTAGATAGAGAAATGGCTAGTTTAAGGATATTTCTCAAGCTTAGAAGTGAGATAAGCAGTAAATGGTCCTTAGTGCCAAAAGTAGTTCTACACATGCACAGAAGCAGAGCTAGATAAGAAGAACAATGAAATTAAGAGAAGTGGAATAAGCATTCTGTCTTGGAGAAGAACAAAATATTCCCCCAAAAATGGAACGAGTGCTGTGAATGGATTTGAAAGAAAATTATTGTAACTTGAAAAATTATATTAATTTGCTATGTTCTGCATAATGGTTCTATAGCCATTATGGCCTTGTTTAAAACTCCATTTTCTTATTTTTCATCTGTGTTGCTCATTATTTGTGCTATGTATACAATCTATACTGTCAACCAGTCTATTTAATATACATAAAAATCTTGACTAACAAGATAGCAAAGGAGGGTAGGGGAACTTCATATCCCTATCAAATAAAATTCTTTAGGTTGTCAGCAAGAGCTCTCAGTCATTTATTTAGGACAAAGTCCACACTCTCAACAAAATGTTCCTACTTTCTTTTCAGGTCGTACTGAATTTCCATGCCTAATTCCTAAAGCTAGTTACTCTATTAGTGGAAAAATAAACTCTTTACAAGTAAGTAAAAGAAAATCATACTTCAATTAGCTCACAGATGGGTTTCCATAGATTCATCTTGCACAAGTACTATTCATTAGAACACTTACCTCATTCCTTGTTTGCATGTTCTAGAGAATGCTCATCTTTTTCTTTAAAGATTTCAGTTACAACAACTGCTGTATTATTCATTTGTACATCATCTAACTACCAAACATGAAATATCTCCAACAGTTAAAAAAGCCTAAATATTTCAGTCAGTCTTTTCAAAATACCATTTCAGAATTTTTACAAACAAGTTCTTCCTGAGCTATTTAGTGAGCACAGTCAAATAATACTAAATTGGTTTTGCTTTAACTATTCACAAATTCTTGATGTGAGAATTGTATGAACTTTATAGCCTGAAATAACTTTCACAACTTTGAATTGCTAATTATTTAAATTGAATTTGTCTGGAACAGGTTGGTTTCATTATCTTAAGTTGAGACATGCATCACGGGCTGTGAGTGGTAGGTCTTGAATTTAAAACCTCTTTCTAAATTGAAGAGTTCCTTCACTGTAATCTAAAGCACAGCAGGCATACTTTTTATCCAAATGACTTGAATCACCATGGGAAAGTGTAATGAGGGCTTCCTCATATGAATTAGAGATTTGAAGTTTAGTAAATTCAGAAGAAGCACCCCTCGATTTTCTAGCCTTGAAAGTCAGTAGCATCCTCCACTACTACAACTGCTCTCCTAAGCAAAAAACAGACTCACAACCCACTCTTTTGAACAAGTTTAATGCCTCTCTGTGCAAAAGCATTCATTCAAGAATTGTCAGAAAAAGCTTTATACCTTTTTAAAATACAAGATTTCACAAAAAAAGGACAGTACAGAAGATAGGGATTCCAGAACAGCAACTTGGTAACAATAAATCAAATTGCAAGGAAAAAATAAGGACCTGCTAATGGAAGAGATAGAAGAAACTTAGGTTTTCTCCCTGAAAGCATGCTGGACAAAGAAATAAGTTACTAATACTGAAGAAGGAAAAACTATTTACTTTGAAGAATGTTCTTTTACAAGGCTTGCATCTTATCAACAACTAATCAAGATATCCACTTACTTACAGCACTGCCATAGCCCACATTTATTTCTACTGAATTAGAGACTAGCTGAAGCAAAGTAGTATTTGTAAGCGAGGGAACTGGTCTTTCCTCCTGTGTTTAGGGGAGACTCAATAGATTCAATAGTTCCAGATTCTAGACTTCCACATACAGTTCACCTCATGTTCTTAATAGTAACTGGGATCTCCAAACACTACTATTAGAAGGATTTAAGAATAAAGGCTAGACTATTCTCTGTATGTTTCCTTACTGCACAAATAAAGATTATATAAAATATAATTTGAGGGAAGTATATTTTTCCATAATGGCTATTCTATACTGGATTCACTAAAACTTACTTAACTTCGTCTAATGGGAAACAAACAAACAAAAAACCTCAACACGATATCATTCACTTCAAAAAGCAATCAACTTCTAACATGGAGAGCTCCCACACACAAAGCCATTTGAAAAGAGCTTAGATGTTGCACTACCTGGGTTTATCTGAATTGCACAAAACCAACCACCAGCGATCTTTCCATGGTTTTAGCTCCTTTCCTTCTCATGACTACTAGTTGCAGCATTTTTCAGTTAAGGTTCAGCCCTTTCACAAAACCTGCTGATTTGGGAGCAAGGGGGTTACAGACTCTCTGACTTTTTCCTTACACTCTCCAAAGACAGCTGTACTTCTCACTCTTCCCTTTCTCTGGGCAATATATGCACACCCTGACCACAGCTGTTGTTGCATAAAGATTTTCAGATTATTACAGGCATTATCTGACCAGAATTCAGCTCAGAATGAAAAGGCCACATCCCAATCTACAATATGAAGAGTCAAGGGTGTAAGAACAGCACTTTCAGAAGCCATCAAGCTGAGCAGGTGTCTCCCATATGAGCCAGTGCTGCTAGCGTAGTCAATATAGTTGTGCTCGTGCAATTGCAGACAATTATGTCATTATGAGATATGTGTGCCACACTACTTAACAGTTGCTAGCAAATCAGTACGCTGATAATGCCAAGCACATATAGCACTGATCTCTGGTAATGTTTTTTTCCAACCAGTCTCTTGGAAGGAATAATTTGAGAAGTGAAAGAATATTCAAAATTAAGTCTTTGCTATAGCCTCTAGGGGACCCAGGTTAGTTTTTCCGTATTTAGTGATTCTATAGGACTGTGAAGTGCACACGAATGCAACCCCTCTGTCTTTTTCCGATTAAAGGAAAGCACATTCACCAGGCTTTTATCTGAACAAATATACAAATAAAAAGTAAACTTAAATATTTGTATTATGTTATGTTTTGTCTACATTTATAATTTTGTCAGCACAGAAATTTTGCACATCTTATAAAAAGGAGGAAAAGTCAAGATTTTTAACTATTCAGGAGATTATGTTGTTACCAGAATCACTGACCAAACTACATGGGGCAGTAGTTATTGCAATGCAAAAAAAAACCAACCCAAACACAAAACAATAACTCTCTTCTTCTAGCTGGAATAATTTTCATTTTATTGTACCTAAAACGTTACTACCAACATCTACAGCTTTCTATACAACACCTTATGCAAACCATCTACTGAGATTTACATATTTATACATCTAAAAAAACCTCAGCTTATCATCAGGACAGTAAAATATCATGTGTGTACACAGTAATGAAAATACAAGAATTGTATCTAGAGAATGTCGAGTAACTCAAGCAGGAGCTGGGCTATTCCTGGGCTTAGGGAAAGTGAAGGTGCTTGGAAGTGCAGGATATTGGCTCAGACATCTGATGAGTCAGTCCGTGTGCAGGGCTGCCCATGTGGGTGGGGAGCAGGAGGCTGACAGGATGGGAGCAACTACTGGAAAGGCCTGAATGTCAGAGAAACTGGAAAGTAACCTGTTGCAGATGGTCCTGGTGCAGGAAAACCGCAGGGGAACAGGAGGGAGACCAGTGACAAGGCTGCAGCCTCACCTCCTTACAGCCGCACATCACCACAGGCATGGTGTGGGCCCAACAGCTGCCCCATCAGGGAAGGCAGGGGCTCAGGTGGGTGAAAAACCCAACTGCAACCGCTGCATCATACTCAGAAGCAGGCTACAGTGCAGGCGGGCAGCCTCTGGCAGCCTTGCTAAAACTGGTTCAGATTTATTCAGGAAGCTCAAATCCATTTTTATGCTACATCAGTTTTCAGCTTTTGACTTTTCCATCCCTAACTGTCCCAATGCGCAATCAAATACCCCATTGCAGATATACCCTATTGAATTAAAAATGCAAATAGCCCCCTACATACATAATTGGTAATTTCTGTGTTCAGCTATCTGACTGACGTCAGGCACACAACAGGACAGCGCTCATACACACGCAGATCCTATAAAGTATTTCTTTAAGGCTGCTCTTTCCAAAATAATTGCAATTGCTTCAGCTGGGCAAGCAGAAACACCAGCCACCACACCATAGAGAACAGCAAGCTCCAAACACGCCCTAACTCCTGTTCACCTTGTCAAACAACAGAAGACCAGAACGCAACTGGGGAAAACAAAAGCCCCACCCCACCAAGCCTATTGCTGTGCTTATTTTTAAAGAAACGAAATAGTAAGGCAGGATCCTCACAAGAGAGGCCCGACTAACGGAAGCTAGTGTGTCCCTCCCTTATCGGCCAGCAGGGCCCCGCCCGAAATGGCGGGAAAACGTGAGGAGCGGTTCGCTCCCACACTGGCCGTCCTCCATTTTGTGAAGCGTGGCTTCGGCAAACCCGAGGGAAATACCTGAAGGGGTGAAGTTCATCCGGTTGGCACTGGGCTGTGCCGATGCTCCCAGCAGGTCTCTCAGAAAGCCACTTTGCCGGTCGTGGCAAGAGGGAAAGGTCGCCGCCCCCGCCGCCTGAACTGAAGAGCCCTCCTCATGCCTCTTCTCGCCTTAGGGGAGAGGGAGGGGCCGCCCTTCCGGTCGCTCCCACCTGAGGAGAGGGAGAGGGGCCGCCCTCGCGCCCGCTCTGTTCGCGCCGCTCAGGGGAAAGGAGGCAAGCGGGCACTGCGGCAGTCCTGAGGAAGGGGTATGAAAAAGCACCTGCTTTCTTGTAGGTGTCTCTTGTGTCGGCTGCTACGTAGTCGCTTTTTTTTTTTTTTTTTTCTTACTGGGGCTGCGGTCCCGTTTTTAGGCGCTGCTTTGGGGAAGGTTTGAGAGGAGAACGTACTTTACCTCAGTGACTGGGAGGGAGGGAGCAGGAATAGCTCTGCTGTTTGGGGTGACCTTACTTCAGCCTTCTTTTTTAGGAACTCCTGGTCTAGAAGAGGAATCACTGAAGGTCTCCTGGGGAGGAATTCCTGTTTCTCTCCACGCAGCTGAGGAAGCACGCTGAGGAGAGGGAAGGCAAAGGATGGAGGTGGGTGCTAAGCAGGTGAAGAAGGGGAGTGCTAGTGCACAGGCTGAGGGGCTGCCCGTGTTCAGGGAGGAGGAGGAAGAAGAAAGCACCACAGGGTTGTAAGGCCCCGCATGACCTGTCTTGGGAGTGTAGGGATAGGGGGAGCTGTGATGCACGTATGGTGGGGAAAGTAGAAATTTCAAAAGTTAAAATACATGCATGTGGTTTATATGGAGAGAAATAAGTAAAACAAAAGAACAAAATGTAGGAGCTCTGATGGTTTATGACAGATACTCTTAAGATGCTGTGATTCCACAAAAAGAGTTAATGTTTGTGTTTGCCACTTTGTTCGTTTCAGGGAAGTGCTTAACGTGTTTCATTTAAAGGCTATAAATATCTAACCAAAAGAGTCTTTGAGTTATTAAACTTAAATATTGGTTTCAGTGGTGTTCTTCATCAGTGTAACTTTTTTCAAAATCAGTTATTACACCTTCGGACTCTATTACCAAACCAAACTGTAATTACTGAAGCTTTTTTGTCAATGCCTACAACTGATTTTACTAAACCAAAAATGTCTATATAGTTCTTTAATATCGGCTGCCATGTATACAACATTCATTATTGCAACAGATAGAATAATGTAGACGTCACAAAACTGCAAAGCAGTAGAGGAGAGCAAACTGGAAACAATTACATCAGATTATTTGGGACTGTGTTCAAACCATAGAAAAGGTGACTCTAATATGTTGTGATTTTGGATCAAGAATGGGCTAGCTTGATCTCTTTAATAGTTTTAATGATCTATAAAAGTCTGTAATTTAAACCATTTAAGTTTACTTGAGCATGTTATCACTCAATAGCAGAGAAATTAGCTAATGCGATTATTGTTATATTAAAAATGGTGCTAATTTGAGGCTTCTAAGAATACAGATGTAGAGCTCAAATGTTGCATTGTCATTAGTCATGCAGTAGAGTGTGACATAAAGTACCATTGTTAGAAACAAAACGGCTTGAGTGAACAATAGATTGCACATCTTTTCATTAGGGGAGGGAACATACTTGTCAGCAAAGCAAAGTGGCTCATAGGAAAACATTAATGAATAAAACTAATAAGGGAAAACTGTTGCCCATGGAAGGAAAAGGGGGGAAAATGTGACTCTCAGCTGTGTTGTTATTTGCTGAAGACAAAAACTGTAATGCTACCTCCTATATAAAAAAGCCAACTCTTTGTCATCTCAAAGATTAATTGATTGATTTCAACTGCAAAAAATAGTATGATAGTGTTTGAAGGAATAAGAAAGAAACTGCAGCTATTGGGTCTATAGTGAAAAAGGTCCTGGAGATCTGCTGCAGAAACCAGTAACTTAAAATGGCATAGCCACATTTGTTTACTGATACCTGGAAAATAGCTTATTCTTTCAGGGGTCATTTAAAAGAAGTATTTTGCTTTGTGAGGAATATTTTAGTATCAAGAAAGGAGCCACAAAGTAATGTTCATTTTGTGTTCATCAGTATTCTAGCAGAACCTTTCATAAATCTGTTTTGATTTATAAAGCAATAGAACAGTTTGAGAAATGTCTGTGCACTAAATATTTTCATAAAATTGTAACCAAGCTAAGCAGATTTCGCATTAATTCTGTTCCAGGCTAGTGATACTCAGTATTTATCCTTGAATAAGCAACCTATTTTAATGAACTCTCACTGCACTGATATTAGCATTGTTTTTCAAGAATGAGTTGAAGGGTGTGCTTGTGTAGCCACTACATCCTATCCTCATCTGTCCTGACACTGGACAAACATGCCTGAGAATTAGGGTATCCAAAGAGTGAATGGAGTGTCAGTTTTTAACACTTTAAAGTTGTTACTTTTAACACTGAATAGCTAGCTTATCTTTGAGGAAATGAGTGAAGGAAGAAAAGATACAAGTATCCTTTATTCATGGATGAGTTGTCTGTTTAATTTTCATTAGTATCTTGTACGCTTTCCTGGATTAAAACTTTTTTCCTCATGATGAAATCTCATATGCGCAAATGCCATTTGGAATACTTGGTAACTGGAAAAAGGATACTGTAATTAATGTTTCATATTCTAATTTAGCCATGGATAAGTTTTTAATTGTTCTACAATAAGACACAATGAGAAAATATGTAATATAATTAAAAGTACAAAACTGCTTTTGAACTTCTGAAAAAGTGGAAGCATGCTTTTATTTTGTATTTAAGACTGTTTTTCTATAAGTGCACAGGGAAAGCCTGGATAAATATAACGATTGTAATTTTGAAAGCAAAAGAGTAATGGAGTATACTTCAGAAACATTTGATGCATCTGCTCTCCTAAATGATAGATTTTCACTGCATGTGTACAGCTGTGTTAACTTGCATTTCTTGATGACTCTTCATTTCTATAGGTTGCTGCTGGCCATTAATCCCTGAGCTGCAGTTTTTGATTTATGTTTCTTTTCCCTCAGGCAGAATTAGTATTCTGGTGGACCTTTGAGGATGTCATTTACTTTTTGTAGAAATTCAGATCTGAATTTCCTTAATCGAGGAGACTGTTGAGATAAAATTGTTAGTATCCTATGGGAACTATGTGGTCTTCCAAAAACCTCCGTCAGCTGTCAGCTTTCCTGGATGGAAAATAGTTTTGATGAGGAGGCTCTTGCTCATGGTACTGCACTGTTGTTTTCCTTGTTACTCTTTATTCTCAGAATGAAAGCTGCGTCTCTATTACTCATGAGATGTCAAGTTTAAATAAGAAAAATGAGGACAAACAGAAGACGAGGTGAGAAACATGTTTTCCTCTTTATTTTCATACCAGATCTCTTTTTAAATTGGTATTTCAAGACTGTTCTCTTTTCCTTTGGTTGCCATTTTAGATAGATTATCTAGCAGTTGTTGTACAGACATAAATTGGTTCCTCATAATAATCTCAGTTCTTTCAAGTATTTTAGAAAGCTAGTTGCTGTTCTCAGATAGTCTTGAAAAAAAACAGAATATATTTTTCAGGTTATTCTAGGAAGGATATTTTTATCATTTAATTTAGTATAGTCATTCTTTCATATTTGTTATCTGAATGTCTTGAACTTGTTATTTTCTCCACACTTTGTCAGTAGTATACTTTAATGACCTTTAAGCTTTGTTGAAGTGTTAGTCTAAACAAATGTCACCTGTTAGCCTCCATTTGGAATCATTCAGGTGCTGGAACTGATTACTTCACTTGTGAATATGATGGCTTTCTCCCTGACAGCTGAGACAGATAACATCTCCTTCACTTAAATAGTTTGAATAAAATTCTTTGGCTATCTCACTGGTAAATACAAGAGAACTATGCTTTAATCTAGAAATTCTTCATATTTTCTATACAATCAATTAAAATATACAACCCTTCACCTCCAAATTACTGAAATATCATTGTTAATTTGAACCCATTTTATAATATTACTGCAGTTAAACTACACGCTGACTGAAAACTGTTACACTTACAAATAGCATATGCTCCAGTTTATGGGATTGTTGTTATTCTTGAGGTTATGCTTGTGCTTGTACTTAGGAGCTCATTTTAGGTTAAATTACTGAAAATGTTTTGTTGTTTCCTTGCTATGTGGCTTACATAGCTTGTGAGTTTTCATTGAGGATCTCTTTATTTTGGTGTATGTTCCTAAAACTGAATAAATATTTGCATTATTTTAACAATTGTAGAAGTAATGTTGCTGCTGGGGTGAAATAAAACAGTGCTTTACATGTCTTTTTATTATTATTATTATGTTCTGAAATGATCTTTCAAGTGGGTGCAGTTTTCAGTTTAACGCAAGTCCTGCTATGTCCTCCTGTTTAATCTAGGATATTTATGAGAAGTGAGAAAGAATAAAGATCTTTGCCAAGATGTTTGTACTGGGATCTGTACTGGTAGCAGCACCCTTGCCTTGTGATGCGACTAATCTATGTCAGCCTATTGCTCAAGAATGACCCAGTGCTGTTGATCTTGGTATTGAATTCAGTGTGTTTCAAAATCTTCAGAGGCAGTTTCCTTTCTGAAAAAAGTCCTGGTTTACCACTTATGTTTAGTGTTTAAAGAAGAAAAATTAATGAAAATTTAGTAACTTTGCATGTTATCTTGTATAGCTAAGACTCAGAAATATTATCTGCAGGAGAAGGCTTATTTTGCTCATCTCTTGGTAAAGATGAGTGTTAATATTTTCTGTATACGAGGCATTGTGACAGTACATTAAAGTAATGCAATAGAAGTGGATTTCTGGTCCAAGTTCATTAATGTATAGATCATTTAAAGCATATAGTATTTAGGGTATGTGGTGGTATCTATTTTTAAAAGTATTTCAGACATGGCTATTTTTAACTAACTTATTTCCCAGAGGGCCTTTTTTTTTTGTAGGGATAACTGTGTGTGCTCACATGTATGTGTAGCTAAATAATGCGGTGTAACAGTTCTGCTTGCATAACTATGCAGTCTTACCATGTTATATTTTAATCTCATGTGATGCACGATATCCTCAATGTGATGCGTGACATCCTCAAATCTGAAATTTTTATCTCTAATAGTCACTGTATGACTATCCTGCTTTGCTATAAATGTCTTATACAAATTATCTCCCATATTGGCAAAAATTACTTTTGCGGAAGGCAGAAAATGTTTTTAATGCTTGTACTAATCCTTTTGTTTAGAATGACCTTTAACTTGTATGGTCAGTTGACATCTATTACATAGTTCTTGATTCCTGCAGGGTGCTGAGTAGTCCCACTTAATTGCAATTGTGCGCTGGGAATGATTAACATCTGCTAGGCATAAACATGGTGCAGAAATCCCAAGTGACAGTAAAAGTGCAATTACTTTTTATGAATTTATCAGAAATAGTTTTAAAGTGTAGTATATGCTAATACAATAAAGATGAGTTCTTGTGACTTTGGAATTCTGTTGGAGAAGTTCTTTTCCTCTATGGCTTAGCAACAATGTTGGGAAATTCTGTTTGGCCTTCACTAAAGAAAAAGGGTTTAAGACTCTGTAATCCCAAATTACTTTAAGATGTGAACCTTTCGGCTTCGTGAGAGCTTGTTTTAGACCAAGTTTGTCAAAGGAGATTTTTATTTTGCAAAATAAAAATCAGATCTGGGCATCCTGTTTTGCCATGGGATCTGGAATACTTATTCAAACAATTACCCTGTTGATAAACAATTTTCTGTTTGATGACTGAGCTGTCTTTAGGTAATGGGGACTGTGGGATTCCATTCTTTCCGGCCCCCTGTTGCAGTTCAGTGAAATCCAAAGATGCTGGCTTATGTGGTTTTTTGCACAGAAATTTTATTAAGTAGTGAATGAATGCCCTGACTCTTTACCTGTTTGAAATAGTAATCTTGCTTTTCAAATTTATTATAGCTTATGCCAATCTCATATTTAACAATTTGATCAATAAACTCATGCAGCACTTTCAAGTAAACAAGACGACCTGTTTATTCAATAGGTTTTTTCCCCTGCATTTTCACAAATTAAAGGCATATTTATATTGCTTTCCTATATACATAGACATATTCTTTCCTACCATTTTTTTCCAGCTTCAGGCATTCAGCAGCGAAAACGAACATTTAGAACTGTAAAACCAAAGTCTGAGCCTACAGTTTCTAGCCTCACCTGAGTTTTGCCTGCTTTATTCTCCTCACTTTGAGGAAAGCAATCCTGTCAAATAACTTCAATTCTAATGCAAGTTTTATTTTTTAACTCACTTGAACCAATATGATGGAACAGTGCAAACAAATCAGGGAGACCATGAGAATAGATTCAGTCTTTTTTTTTTAATGTTAAATGCTTTTCCTGCCTAAACATTTAATGAGTATTACATAGACCTGAGGATCTTCTGATATTTTTTCCAAGTTTTTCGTTTGTCCTCCAAATAAATGTCTAACTAGTATTTCACAAGTAGATAAATACAGTGGAATACTGCATATTGACCAAAACTTATTGCTTGTTTTAGTCGTCAGTGGCATTAAATGTATCTTGAAAAATCTGTGTGTAATCAAGCTGCATGTAAAATGTCAGTTCTTCACGTAAAAAAAGGAAAGATGATTGTAATCAGATTTTTTAAATTTGCTTTAACTCAGAGTAACAGTGCTTACCTTGCAGAATTCCAAGGATACGGGTCAGTCCTCAACAGTGAGTGGGGTACCATATACTGCTGGTACCAGGTAACAAAGTGGAATAAGTGCCTGAGATGCACAGTAGGCATGGAGTCATAGCTAACATCTGCATGAAATCAGAATTTAAAACTATTATTTGTGCAGAAGGGTATTTTGGATACTGTGAATGGAAAAACAGTTCACTGAAAAGCAAATCTTAGTGTCATAAAGAGCAACTACTGATTGATGTAATTTCAAGTAGAGTAAGGACTCCAAACTGAGATTGTTCTCGGTCTCTATTGAAACCTGTGATGCAGCTTGAGTCTTCAGACAGTGGGTAATTTGACAAGCTCTGAAAACCATAGTATCTAGTGTGGACAAAATGAATTGAAAGCGTCAACCTTAATTATGAATTTTCTTGCTTTTGTGAATGTAATTTTTGTAGTTTAATATGACCGCTGCTGCTCTTACACCTGTAATGATAACTGTATAGATTAGATAGAGGTAAGTACTGAGGAAAAGGTCATTTAGCACAATTTATAATTGTCTTATTCAAGTTCTTTTTTTGAAGGCATTCTGTCAAAAAAGCTAGAAAGCTGAACAACGAATGCCTCTGAGCTGATGAAGTGTGTACACTGATTACAATTAGAAAACTTTGTGACTAGCGTAGATTAATTGGAACTTCTGCTGAAAATAATTTAATGTGAACAGTTTTTGTCGGTAACAGTGTACTTGAATTTTGTTGAGCTGTTTCCTTGATGTACGAAGACTGGCATTCTTACTGTTTTAGCCATATGGAACACATTATCCTGAGAGGATAAAGTGCTTTTAGTATGTTTATTTTGTATTGGCTTTTTGTGAGCTGTTTTTATTGGGTTGTGGGTTGTTTGTTTGTTTGGGGTTTTTCTTGGTGGAAGTGGACCTTCTAATCACTTCATTGCAACTACTTTTTCATTTACGAGATTTATTGTTGGAGAATTTGCGCAGGGAGTTAATGGAATAGCATATTTAATGTTTGGCCGTAAAACTGAAGTCTGAATTGTCAAAGATGAAGCTTTTAGTGTCAAGGTGACTGCCAAAACAGGATTATTGAGAAGCTGGATGGTCTGGCTTAGTGTCCAAAACAAGCTTCTACAAACACAGCTATGGCATCTGAGGTATAATTTGTGCCTAACATAACTGTGCTGACAAAAACTGCTTGTTGTACACTTGTACTACCAAAAATAGGGTTGTGATGATGTTGCCAATTAGAGCGCTCCTATATCTGTGATAAATGGTTGTCATGCAGATCAAGATGGGAGATTATAATGTGAGCAAAGTCCAAGAATTTGAATACCAGAAACCCTCTTATTAACTGCCTGATGTTAATAGTTTTGAAATATGTTCTTGGGGTTTTTTTTGGTACTGAGGTATATGTGGTTTAGGTATTCCTACTATTCTATGTGTAGTAATACTACAGCAATAGTGAAAAGGGGAGAAAAAAATTGTAAATGGGACCGGATTGCCTCTATTTTGCTTGATATTGATCATTGATAGTGATGCAAATTCTGTGTAACTTTTGTGATGGTCTGTGTAAAGCCAGGTTAAGATGATGTTATGGTTACCATTCTATCCTCAGCTTTCATTAGAACTAATTTTTAAAGACAACTTAAAATAAAGTGTTATTAGAGGGAACTTGGGAATCCAAGAAGATGTTACCATTCTAACCCAGCAATTGTCAAATTAGAATCTTGGCTATGTAAATTGCAGATGTAGTAGTATTCTAGTTTCTTGTACTTGAAGTCTTATAGAAGATAAGGTCCTGGTTATTGCCTTAATGGTTACGCTGGAGCCTTAGGATTTCCATGTCGTGGAGGAGATGTATAATTATTGTTTATTATCTATGCCTTCTCACCTCCATGACAGTGATATAGTGAGGATGATCAGGTAATTTGAGAAAGATGTCTGGTTTTCTAAAACAGAGTTCTTGCCTCCTGAATGACTCTTTGCTGCTATGATCAGCAAGTATACTTCAAATAGGTGTAAAGCAGTTTCAGATTACGCCTCCAAAGTGATCTTGTGACAGATTGATTTCCCCATGGTATCTCTTCTAGACTCTACTCGAGTCATCCTTGATCATGAAAACTATTCAGAACCTTGGAGCTTGTCAGCACAAGTAACTTTGAGTGCACTAAACTAGAATATGAAATGCAACACTCTAATTGCTCTGCCAGCTATCTTTACCACATACTTTCAGTCTGCAGCAAGGAATCTTCCAGGTAGACGTTCTTGGATGTGCTAGGAGAACATATGTGGGATTAGTACGAAGTGGCTTGTATGCTGTCAAGATGTGCAATAGTACACAGCACTAACTGTTCCATGTTAGGCAAATCCTTAGTAAATAACAAGGACATTATCAATAAAAAGTCTTGACTTAGCATATTTCACAATTGACATTAACCTCACCAAAATGTTGTGTTTTACAGAAGAATACACTGTTCCTTAAAAAGAAAAAAAGGGCGGGAGGAGAGAAACATAGACCTCTTTGTGGTTTTAATAGTCATAATGTTTTTGTTTTCCATCCCATTAGATATGCTAATGTGGCTAGAAATGCAATTGGAAAAAACTGCCCCAAATGATATTGAACCCTGGAAATCGGAATCTGTATTTTAAACATGAACTGCATAGAAAACAGGATAAGAGAAGAAAGGAAGCCCTACTTTACAACACGTACTCAATTAAAAATGTCAAAACATACCTCATGTTTTCAGAGTTTTTGTAAAATAATCTGCTTCTAATATGTATAATTATTAACAAATAGTATGTAAGCCTTAAGTCTTTGAGAAATATTGTTCCAATATGATTCCAGAAAAAAAAATTAGTATGAAGATGGTACTTAATAGAACTATGAGTTCCAATGATAAATGATAATTTAAAATGCAACTCCTTGTGCATTTAATATGCAGAAAAACATTTATTCTTTTTTATTAAAAGATCAGATCTAAACAAGCAGCTCCTAGTATAGTTATCTGTTTCCTTTAAGCAAATTTCTATATGCATATAAATTCTACAGAACTTGTATACAACTACACTGCAGATGAAAGGCTTTTTCAGGGTGAAAATATGTTTGCTTTTTCAAGTTGCTCTTTCTACAATAATATGGTAAGCTTGGCTATGATTGCTTTAGATTAATGGATGTGTTTAGTTTATATTCATTGTAGTATAAAACCAATAAAGGTTAATCCAGTGGTTGAGCGTGCTATATGGGTTTGAGTCAGTTTCCTAGTTCAGTCTTGTCATAGCTCGGTTTGTGTTGTTCCAGGTGTGATTTTTGGTCTGTTAGATAGTCTAACTGCATTTTCTTGCATAACGTATACCTTTAGCCTACAGCTCTCATAATTACAGTGTTACTAACCTTGTAAAGAAGGTAAGACAGCACATGAAAGCTGCCCCTCAAACTTTACATGATGGCACTGCTTTTGCGTGGCCAGGTATAGCATAGGACAACAGGACTGAAAAATGTGTTTCTCTGCTGAAGTATAGAAATGTTAGAAATAATGACCGGACTGTGCCTCACTATCTTCTGCATTACCTGTTTCGCTGCAACATCCATTTACAATAAACCAGCAAGACGAGCTCCTGCCTGTAAATACCAGATCTTGTTTCCACTGAGATTGGCAGGTGAATCTACTACTGACCTTAGGTGACAATTTACTGTTATTTAACCTACTGTTTACAAGTAGATTAAAATGAAGAGGATTTGGGAACCTGATGAGCATTCTGAATGGTGTAAACTACTGGTAGGCTAAGCATATTTTTAGTAATAATATGTAAGTGTTTGAGAAAAGAACACAGTCCAAATATCTTGAGTCATTCCAGGCTGTGTCAACATATCCTTTAATCTGTGTTAGAGTGGAACGAAGTCACAGATTGCATCAACCACCTGGAAACTTAGAGAACAATTTGGATTGATGTGTCCAATTGATAGTGCATAACATATCAAAAATTTTAAGAAAAAGGTCTTGATCTTGAGGATATGAGAGACTGGCAGCAGTGAGGAGATAATGTTTGTATAGCATAACTGGACTATAGTTTGACATGTACTTCAAAAGTATAAAATTGAAGAATGACTCAAAAGCATTTTTTCAGAGTAAGATAATTTGATAGAATGATTGGGGAAAGTGGATCTGTTAGATGTTAATATATAAACTTTGAGTAGTAGGCCACCCTCAGTGCAAAACACTGTTTTTGAAATAGGTTTATTGAAGATGAATAAACGTAGGGATTAAGTGCTGTTAAATTGCTGTGTCACTTTACTGATACATTTTTAATTTTGGCCCAGGTTAAATAGTTCTTTGGTTTGTATCATCAGATTTTTACTGAACTAAGTTGTCTTTGAAAATCTTGCTACTTTCTTATAATCACACTTTAAAGTAGCTGCACTGTAGCGTATTGTGATGGAAACAAACTTAGTGTTGGTTCTTTTTGTCATTAAGACTTTACTAGGCTTGCTGGTAAAGAGACTGTTGTTCAGCTCATGAAGCATCCTCAGGTTCATAGAGCTCATATAAGAATTAGCCTGCAAATTGCTCTGAACTGTGCAGAAAGACAGATTGACAATGTAAGGAAGGATCAGGGAGATAATTTTGAAGCCTAAATAAACCTTGTGTAGAAGGGAAGTACCACAGATTTTGCAGTTGTTCTTGGTAAGGGGTTTCACTCCTGGTTTGGGGTGAATTTGTATTTCCTGTGTCTATATAGGACCAAAAATCTGACTGCATGCTAGTTAGAGCTGTTAACCCTTTTTTCTTAACAAAATTCATGTAACATTGAGATTTAAAGTAATACATCTTATAAATATTTGCGTGGATTTTTAGACTGATTTTGTTGCTGTTTTTCCAGAGTATTTGCTACTTATTTTACTATGTGCCTGGCTATTCTGTCTTTTTTATTCTCTGTACAGATTGCCAAACTTGCCTAAATGTGAACAGTGCTAGAGAAATCATTTAAGGGGAGTACCTCAAAGTAAAAGAGACTGAATATACAAATCTTACAGATTTTTAGAGTCTTAACATATTTTCCTCTTATCCACTAAGGCTTGCTGTGTAGGTGGGAACCTTCCTTTGAAGTACTTGTGTTCCTTTCTGACTGAGAGAATTACCCAGATTTCTTAGTTGTGTAGCTAACGTAGTAGGAATTGGTCAAAAGAAAATTGAATGCCAAGTGCTGTAGTTGTATATGTGTAGGTAAGTGGGAATGGTTGAATGGGCTATTCTTTGTACAATTAATTTCGCTCAATAAGGAGAGAGTTCAGTTGTTCTTTCGTGTGTATTCCAATTAAGGCATGAAAACCCATGATTTTATCAATGAGTGTTCAAAATAATGTTTTTGAAAAATTATGATGCAGCAGGCAGTGTTGAACAGAAGGGCTGATATGCTGAGCCAGTGTGTTCAAAGCATATTTTTTCCCCACTTTCTCATCTGAGCCTCTGTATCTTTAAAGACATACGAGGTATTTATTATTGGAAATCTAAGTCTAAACTCTGCCTGTCATCAAGAGGCTTTGACAAGGTAATCAACTTTGACAATTAAGAGTTGGATCTTCCCCATTTTTTACTTTCCTCAGTCCTCTGTACCGTATACTCTCACATACACAATTAATACAGACAAAAATGTAACAGCAGAAAAGATTCTTCCTCCAAATTGCTGCTCCTTTGTAGCATTGAACAGAAATGAACTCTTGTGGTAAGAGCTTCTTGAAGTGGAAGCTGGTAGTGCAAAAGTGAAAAAAGAGATTTATAGAAAGACCAGAAGCAGTAGTGTGGCATAAAAGATAAGTATTTAGGTGCATCTGAGAGAGTGAGTCTGAAAATGTGGAAGAGAGGTTGATAAGACTAGAAGACAAAATAACAGAGGGGAAGAAAGCCTTTAGAGCTATTTAATGAGAAGATACTTGGAATAAAGGCTATAACAGGAAAAAATTATATCTGTAGCTGTGTTCTAAGACCATAATTGTACTGCTTAGCTGGGGAGGGAAGGAAATGAACTGAATTCATTCTCTTAATGATGAACTTAGCAGATGGGCAAAATGAATGCATAATAAATTGTGCTTCATTTCTTACATAGACAGCAGTTTCATGAAGTATAACAATGTTCTGCATTTTCTCCATCTGTTTCTACAAAAATAAATTTATTTCTTCTGCTTTCCTTACTTCTCCTTCAAAACATTATTTGATTTGAGTATCATCTAAACTTGAGGGAAATGATCTTTGCCATAAGAGGTCTCAATCAAAGCCTTGTCATCAAAGGAAAGATGTGCCAGTATGGAATTGTACCCAAAAAGTTTATACAGATGCAGCTGCAGAATTTTGAATTGTCAAAACATAGTATATAATTTGTTAACACAATTGGGTTTTGCTGGTTTGAGTTTCATTTAGGAGAGTAAGCTTTGGTGTTTTTGAGAAAGTGATCTTTCTCAAAAATAATTTATTTTCTAAAGTACACGCAGCAGGATTTGTAGCTTTATTCTCACAACTAAATTTTTGATCTAATTGATGAGTCATTTGTATGAGCACATCTGGTGTCTGGTAAATGTTCATAGAAATAAAGTTTTCCTTTGCTATATTTACATGTTGAAGTATAGCAATACATTTTTTTTCTGCAAGTGTTTAAAAAAACCCCCACCTATATTTCTCTTGAGATCATACTTGGTTTCCTTTCACATCCGTCTCTTTATAGAACTCTTTATTTAGCCCATCCTTCCACACTGATTTCATATATATAAAAAAAAAAACAACACAAACCTGGTTCAGACCTTAGATGCGTTCATAGTATTATTATGTGTAATCAGCATTCTGCTGCAACACTTTTTGTTTAATTACAATGATACCTGGAGGCATGTTCAGAGTCAGGTTTGTTCTTTGATGGCTCCAGGTACACATGGTTTTTGTGAAAAGTCAGTGGAAATGTCCAGAAAATCATTAGTAAACAGTTCACAGTGAGGACAGGCTAGGTGAGATTTATGCAAATGATTTATGAAATTCAAGTAGCTGACTGTATGAATTACCATACCAAACCCTAGTTGTGGTCCTAATACCAGTTTTCTGTGGTGGTTAACATTGGGTTCACCAGCAGTGAAAGGTGCAGTAGCTATTCACTCAACATATGTGAGAGAATTCTTGTCAGGGTTGTATGAAAGACTTATGAAAGCAAGTTGTACAGTTTCTTAAAAGTTTCTTTAATTATGATCTTAGTTGTAAAGGTTTGTTAACCTAAAGAAAAAAGTATTGTTAAAGAAGTTATATTTCTCAGAATTTTGTAAAGGTATCACTCTAATTGAAAATATTATGCCTGGAAGAACTGGAAAATTTTGTAAAACATGGATGAAGTTTAGCCATGCAGATAACTTCATTGAATGCAAAACGTTTTACAGTATCTGTTAGCATTTATATAAGTGCTCTATATTCTGTCCTAGCGGATTTAGATTTTTGGCATCAGTTTCATACCATGTATCCAG
>NW_009635997.1:0-11319 GCF_000690535.1 Cariama cristata
TGTTACCCGTGCTGCACCCCCGCCCGGGGACATCGGCACTGACCCAAATCCGCCCCGTTTCGCAGAGATCCCATCCCTTCTCCCATCTGGTGGGCTCTGTTTTTCGGGGGGGAGCGGGGAAGGACAGTGTGAGCGTAAATGCTTGAGTTCAGCGGGACTGCAAATACATTTTGTGTATTTCTGACTTTGCAGAAGGCAGCACTTCCTCAAGACGTCAAAACCAGATCTGAGCCCATTCACAGCTCTTGAAAATACTTTGTACTTCCTCTTGCTGTTTTGAGGGTTAAATAAGGTTAAAGTTGCAAGAGTGGCAACGCAATGCTCGGTTTCCCCCTTCCCCAAAAGCCAGTCTATGAGTCATTTACAGGAAGAAAGAAAGAAAAAAAAAAAAAGAAAAGAAAAAAGCCTACAAGCAACAATATTGGAAGTACAGCATAGACATATCTGGTTTTTTGTTCATACTAGGGTTTTGCTTGCCGAGCTCTTTAAGTGTGAGAAGCCATGATGCTGACCACAAAGCCATTACAGCACTCCGTCAGTGAACCTGAGAGTTCACAGCTGTGTTTTGCCTGGGGCAGATGCATCGAAGAAAGGGCCTGTGCCCATCAAGAGGTGTGATTCTCATGAATAAGGCAAGTTTTGAAGTGCTGTGAAGCCGAGCGGTTTGGTAGAGCTGTGAGCACATGAGGGTCTGCTGCTGACTTGACCCTCTGGCCTGTCACTCTCACTGAGCGGGCGTCCCAGAGCAGCATCACTTACACGCTTTATCTTCTTGCTTTTCCCCAGGCTGTATCCAGGTCTCCTTGAATTGTTCTTGGGTCTGAAAAATCCAAATTTTCTAGTTAGAAAATAATTCAAGTGACATACTTAGTCTATTAAAAGGCTTGGTGTCTGTTACTGTAGCACATATTTAATATAGCAACCCTTGCAGCACCCAGCTTAGTGGAACACTAAGCTGCTGGCTTGCATTTTTTATCCGCAAGTCTCAAAGTACCTTTTAAAAGAAGTAAATAGCATTGCTCCACTTTCAAATGGGAAGAACAGTCACATGGAAAACTTGAACCAGGAGAGCGAACTGAACCCCACATTCCCAGCTAGCAGCTTAATGTCCCCTTTTACTTCTTTTTCAGGGGCATGCCTTCTGACTCCTGTATAATGGACATGTGTTTAACCGGATGCTTTTACAAAAGAAGAGGCGGCTGTCACCTGTCATTTGAAAATATTCTGACTATTAGTGCATGTTCTGTATGCTCACAGTTTGTCTGCACTGAATGCATCAGGGACTTAGCCAGAAGAGTATTTTGATTCTGGATACAGATAGTGTTTAGGAGTTAGAAAAGTCCAACTTTTAAATCCTGCCAAAACAAAGGGACCGTTATCTATTGATTAAATGAACTGTAGAACATCTATATAGCTTTAGCGTCACATACTGCCATAAGACTGAAGTTGAACAGCCTGTAGGGGGAATGGCAGGCGAGCGATAGATTTCAGATTCTCAACTTTGGACAATGACGTTAGAGACCAGGAAATAATTGTTTAACCGGCTACTTGCGTATTAGCCAGGCCACGGTAGCTGTCTGTGTGAAACTGTTATCCCAGTGCTGGTGTGAGACATATTCAGTTTGAGGCACATCAGTAGGGTTCAGACTCCTCAATAAAGTCATCTTTTATTACTTGGACTCTGTAAGGGATCCCCCATAGCACCCAGGTTTTGCTTTGAAGAGGTGCAAGATTCCCACAAAGTTCTGTCTCATCTCTACCAGCCCCATCCCAGTACCCTAAACTTTCTCAGATGAAAGGATTTGCTTGCATTTACACAGGTGAACTGTGCCTCTACATTTAGGTATACAGACACCTGCATGTTCTTAGACATTAATTAGGCAGCTAATCTCCCATTACAGTCAGTAGTAGGGTCCAGGTCTGGTGGTTTCATATGGTTGTCTCACACATCACAAGAAGCAGGTAGGTGCCTACAATGAGTTCTCTGGTGAGCAACACAATGGACTAGCCATTAAGAGGCTGTGTTGTCACAACTGAAGCTACCCAGGCTCTGTTGACCTAGGTTCTGATCTATGGGTGGGATAAGCGGAAACATTCAGGGCTTTTTAAGATGCCCTTGGGTATCTTGCCTTGTTTCCTGCTGCTTTTCCAGAAGGTCTCCTGTAGGTCCTATGAGCCATAGAGGTAACTCAGGTAGCTCAGAATGCTCATTGCTACACAAGTGAAATCTGTCTTTGCTGCAGTACAAAATTAGACACCTAGCTGAAGACACCTGCATATAGACATCTAAAATTTAGGAGTCTGAATCTCACACTGAATCCTGTCCAAATTGATTTGCAATCTCAAATCTCAGGGGAGTTTAACACATTTTATTTCACAGCTATGACTGTATAGACAACCAGTTGCCATGGCTCAGCTGGGGCATAGCAGCATAGCAACAATCTCCCAATTTTTTTAGATGCTGGCCTTATAACATCTGCTGTAATTGGAATCATGATATAGAGTTGTTTTTTTTAACAGGAATGATTCATAAAGTCATCTACAATGTTGTCAAATACTTGAATTTTTATCTACCTGTAACAGTGTTGTCTAGTCTTTTGTAGAGTACAGTGCCTTGCAAGTCTTGAAACTCATGGCTTTATGCAGAATTTCACTAACAATTGTCTGGATGCAACCAGCGGTCTCAGAACAGATGGGAACATGAGTTTTCAGCTTTTGATGTTTAACTTGCTAAGCAGAACTAATGTATTTAGCAGTTTTCTCAAGTATTACATGTAGGAGTTGATTTGTGGAATAAAAGTACATCTTTCTTAATGCTCATTTTAGCTCTGTGCAGGCTGAAATGAAGGTTAGTACTCCAACTTTCTACTTTCAACTTTCTCCAACTCTGCTTTCCTTTGCATTCTCAGGAAAAGAAAGGTCCAGAGCCCAGTTCTGGACAAAGGAAAGTGTCTTCAATTTCAGTGGCCATTGAATCAGCCCCTTAATCGTCTCCTCAGTCTGGAAATACTTTATTATTGTGGTTAACACAGAAAAAAAGGATAATGCTAATATATTCTATGAAGTAAATTATGTGAATTTCAGTACAATCCTGTCATCGCTTGCATAATTCACGGTACCACTGATATTGTTTGGAATTGTAGCTGGTCATGACAGGTGAAGATGAACCTCAGTGCCATTTTGGAATTTAGAGACATAGTTTTCTTCTCAGTTATACCACTGAAAATTAGGAGTAAAGCCAGTAACTTTTGAGCCATAACAAACCAAAAGAGGAGAGGAGTGAGTTAATCTATCATTTTACAACTCTGAGTTGTGTCTGAATTTTTTTCCTATGAGAGATTTGTGCTGCTGTGATTTTATCAGTATTTTTCTCTCCTCTTGAAGAATCAACCATTAGTTGCCACGTTGAATGATGCACAATAAAAATGTATTTCTTTTATATGTTAATTATCTTCATTAGGCATTCAATGCAGACTCATTTTTATTGTCAGTCTTAAACAAATTAAACAACTTTACTCAGGAAAGTGATATGATTAAGCCTCTGGTATAGACTTTTAAAGATATCGATGTGCATGCATACACCTTAAAAATAGTCAAGATTTATAAAATATATTGCTTAAATAAAATACATTATATTTTTGTCATTTTTTAGCAAGTCAGAATAATATACATTAAATAATGGGACTTTGGCTATGTAATTGTATGCAAATGTGGTTAGACCCTAGGACTTATTTTGGGTATCGTTCTCAACTGTAACTACCTTATTCACATATACATCGACAAAGCATAATAATAGTGTTCCTATACACTGATAGATGCTTGTTGTTAATGCTGTAGCACTGAAAATCATAAAAACAATTAACAGGAAACTTACCTTTTGAATTCAAAAGTTTATCAAGAAGCAAACATGGAATATTTATTCATTCTGTATGCTGCTTCTGCAATGAAACTGCAGGGTATTTTAGTGGAATTACATTGTACAAAAATTAGTTCAGATTAGCTTGAAATAATATTCCTAGTGCAAAACAAATAGTATTAATTTCAATAGCTCGCTGGATATGTAATGTTTCATTTATCACTATTAATGTTAATAAGAAAATGTCTAAGTACCAAACTATTTTAAGCTAGTCGGCACAAACCCATTTTCATTTGCATCTAGCAAGATGTATCCTGGCAACCGTATATTTTTGGATTTGTAACAATTTATTCTATTCATTTTATGCAAATGAGGTAACCAATACTGCAAGAATCATGAGAATTCAAGATGGGTAGCTTCCATCGTTCAGAGCTATAGAGAGATGACTAGGAATCTATGTGAGTAATTTTTTTTTTTTTTTGAATAATCTATGAAACATTTCCTTCAATGTGTCTACCCAGCTATAATGTTTATCTGACATGATTCACATACTTTTACTCCAAAATGGAAAGCAGTAGAAACCCAAGCTGTGTTCTGTGAAGTAGTGATTATCCCATGCCACAGCCCTGTTTCTGCTTTGTTATTTTCTGTGTTGAAAATGCTGCATTTTCCCCCAAACTTGCATAGAACTTATGGAGGGAAGAGCAAGAGCAGGGGCTCCAAACATTGACCACATCTATGCATGCTGACTTGATAACTTGATAAGGAACACAGTATCTACAGCAAACATTAAGCTTAAGTGATATATGTGGGATTTCTATCATATTGTGTGCAAATGTCATTGAAAGGACATTTTTCGGAAAGCTGTCTTCTGGTTTCGATGGGTATGTGTGAATGATTTGTTTGCATTTGCTATAGAAGATTTACAGAAACCTATGTGTCTTCAGTGTATTCTATTATTATCAAAACCATTTTTGTTTGTTTTGAGAATATCTAAGGAGTTCAGCAGGCACAAAGCTCTGCTTATAGAAACGTAGTGTGTATAATAAGCTCATAAGTGCAAAACGTTTATAAAAATAATTAATTCTTTTTTTTTAATGTGTTTTTCAAGAGTTTTCAGCCTGGATCAAAATCACTGAACCTGAATACTCTTAACAGCCAGGCCTATATAATTCATTCTAAAGCAACAGCAACAAATGAAACTTTCTGTAGCAGCATAGCTGGTAGACGAAACCAGAACCCTACCAGCTACTCCTCAGTGACTGTGATAGCTATTGTTGTTCCACTCTAAGACAATAATCTTCCACTGCTGACCAGTAGGACACAGTTATGCCCAGAATAAATTCAAGTTGGACAACTAAAGTGGTCCTCAGTCACTTTTCCTGTCCTTGTGTCAGAGTTAAGTGTACATATAGCAAGAGTGGTTGAACAGTTTCTGAAGCAACTCTTGAGTCACTGAAGTTTTCAGGTGGCCTAGGACCCCTTTTCAATTTACCTTCATACATGGCACTGACCAACCCAATGTTCAAAACGTACGTCATGAGATGATAACCAGTAGAACCTTCCTTGAGTACAGCAGGCTTTCTCAAAGGAGAGGAGGACATAGCTGATGAAAATGGAAAGTTCAGCCATCTATTTTTGCCCCACTGCTACATGGCAGTCAGTGAACTTACGTTTGACTGAAATCTTTGTTAGAGAGTTAAAGGGTCAGGAGTCCAATTTGATGATGTATGAAGTGATGAGCAGTTGTTACAGGAAATTACACAAGTGTGTTAAAGTAATGGTTGGGTTGCTAAATCAGATTTTTAGCTTTTGTAAAAGGAAAAGCCAGGGTTTGAATTGCTCATACAATCTTAGTGTGGATCACAATATATATACATTATGATATTTTTGCAAACTCCATATACATGATGTTTATGAACCGACACACATAACCTCTGACAGCCAGAAAGCAGGGTAGGTGCCCAACTGACCTACAGGAAAGGTATATTAAAATCTTGATTCTGATATTTCCTAGTTCTTGAAATCTTAACTTTGAAGCTTTAAATACTGTATTTAACACAGGCTTTATGTATGCAGCACAATTAAGGAATAGATTAAACCAAATAAGATCTAATACCCTGTCTTGCATAGGCTATTTGGAAAGGATTTGCAGGATGCAGGCTTTCCTTTGTAGGAGCATTAAGTTGTGAATGGATGTTATCTTCTCAGTTCCACTGTGTTGGTAAAGGACTTTAACACTCCCAACTGTTTGTCAACTCTTTGCCTGTGTTTATCTCCAAAGATTTGCTGGGGTGATTTGCTAATATAGTCAAAATGAGACAGGTTACATTAAACAGTTTAAGTAGTAGGTCTTTCCTGGGTCACCTCGCTTTGACTAAACCATATTATGATGTGCTCACCTTGTCAGCTCTGCAAGAAGACCTGAGTAAATGTGACAACTTCCAGCACAACGTGGAGAGAGGTGGGCAGGTTATTCCTGGAGTGTGCATCTGCTTAGTGCCCAGGAAACTTAAGGAATTCAAAACTGGGTTGTCTTTTCTGCAATTATTTGGCTCTTCTGATATAGCAAAAAAATTAAAGCACATGCTATAAGTTTTATTAAAGTCACTCAGATATTTATCTGTTGTTTGCTCTTCCTGCAGGGTTCTTTTTTCTCTTTACCCATGTTTCACAAATTGTAGAGGACATCTACATGCAAGGCAGTAGAAGACTGGCTCCTCTCTCTTTTCTTTTCTGTTTTTATTTGAGAACAAGGAGGATAAATAAGTTTAAAACTGTCTTATGTGTTTTAGTTATCTGACAAAAAAACCCCACATTCCAATAATTATTTGTTTTTTCACCTAAAATCTGAAAAATCAAGAATGGTACCTCTTTAAAAAGCAATGCTCTCTCTTTTAGTCAAAAGTTCAAAGAAAATTCAAGTGTAACAGCACTGTTAATGACTCCATTTGAGATGATGCCAACATGAAAGCAATTTAAGTCCTCTACAATCTAGACATTCCAAGCTTAGACTATCATTTGTCTAGTTTGTAATACAAACAGCACGGCAATAGAAGTGTTAGGAACATTAAGGTAATGCTTTCTTCACTTCCCAAAAGTTCATTGTTCTTTTTCTGTCTTATTAGAGTTAGAAGAATGGTAGCCCATATGCCATCCTCCTGCTAGATGACGTTAAAGCTACTTTAAAAAAGGTAAATGTCCTTACTATTAGTGAACTATCTGGGCCTTTTCTGGCATCTAAACTAGGAAAGCTAAGCACATTCTCCTGAGTTCTGTAAATAACCTTACATCTCTTCTTGCAAGCATTGAGTCTATATGTAAATGAAATAAAATATTACTAATCTAAAAGATAAATACACCAGTAATTATGAAAAGTCCATAGTCAGCAGTCAAGCAGATGTTTATAATGAAAAATAATTAATGGTGAGTGAATTATAAGAATAAACTGAAAGTCCAATTATATGGGTGGAAAAAGACCTGTTTCCAGAATAAATTGAACAATCGTAGGATCACAGGATCATAAAATAATTCATGTTGGAAGGGGCCTCAGGCAGTTTCTAGTCCAACCTCCTGCTCAAAGCAGGGTCAACTGCGAGATCAGACCATGTTACTCCAGTGTTTATCCAGTTGGATCTTGAAGACCCCCAAGAATGGAAACTACATAACCTCTCTGGGCAAGCTGTTCTGCTGCTGACTGTCCTTGCATTGAAAAGACTTTTCCTTACATCCAGGCTGATCCTCCTTTTTTTCAACATACGAGCATTGTACCTCCTCCTCCTGCCATACATCACTCTGAAGAGCCTGACCCTGTCTTCTTGATAACCTTCTCATGGGAATTAGAAAGCTGCTCTTAGTTCCCCCCTAATAGCGATATACAATAAATAGTAAATCTTTGCCTTATTTTTCTCATCAGTTGCTATGAATAGAAAATAAATACCTTATTCCATCTCACTTTCTTCTGTTTACCCAATAATGTCACCTCTCCTAATCCCCTTTCCCCCTCCCTGTTATGTCTTTTGGGATTCATTCACCCCAAAGCCATCTTCCATCATGATGTTGCCTCGAGCTTTTATTCTAGGGAGAAGAGCCCCTCACCAGTAGTGCCAAAAAAATTCTAGGAGTCAGAAGTTGCATTGGAGTTGCTTCTTGCAACAGCCCTAGTTAGACATCCTGCAGTCCTACCTTGTACCGTTATTTCAGCTTTGTCACTGTGGTGCAAAACAAAGTATTTCTCTGACAACATGATATGCAAACAGTCTCTTCTGGCTCATTAATAGGAGGCAACAGAAGGCTGTTTCTCCTATGACAAAAATTATGTTCATTCGATTCTTGGAAGGAACAATTGAGCATTGAATTGTAGAACAATTAATTTTGCATAAAAGAAATGAAACTCATAAAAAACTTTCCATCAGCTTCTTATAGATCTCATAACAGATGTGAAGCATATTCTCTGCTTTAAGTCTTTCAGTGCCTTTTCTACGTTTCTCTACTTACAAGAGATGGCTTACTACGACTGGTATCACTTTTAAAAGGAGCTGTAGGACTGAACTGAGAGCTGTGTCTCAGTGCAGCCTTAGCAAGAAAATGTCTAACTGCACCGCAGCTTCCGTCAAGATGAAAACAGAAGAAAACCATAGATGAAGATTGAAAAAGCATAAAAAAATTTCCTGGATAAGACAGCCTCTACATCTCAAATATAGCAGAGGAGAAAGCAACTAAATTACCTTTTCTTGCCATCATTACTAGATCAAATCATAAGCAGATCTATCTTCATCAGAGTTTGAAATTCAGTTAAAATATGAAAAAAAAGTGTGACTTAGATGGAGGCTGGTGTTCCCAGTACTGCATGCCGAGCAGAAGAAGAGAAAGGAGCTCTGCCTTTTGCTGAGGTTTAAGATGAGGGAATAAATTTCCTTTCTGTGTATTTTATTTGTGCAACCAATGATTACAGATCGTATTTTCTTTATCTGGAAAGTTCAGCAGTAATAGGGAAAGTCATGCAATGAACAACACATGATGTGCCATTAGAGTTTTTTTCCCAGGCATTAGTTTGTATTACATTTTGTGCTGAACTGTACTGACTTCTTCCCACCAAGTAAAGCACAGTATAAAGAGAAGGCTTAATGCAAAAGAGTCAGTGAGGTAATTAGTGTTTTACTCAAACAAGCAGGTTCAATTCATGGAGTACCAAATAAGCATTTCCAGCTCTGCTTCCCTGGCAATCTTTACCACTAATTGAGCACATCTAGCTTGCAGTTCGCTGAATAGCGCAAAGATGACGACATGAGCCATGCTGCTGCACATGGCTTGCAGTCCACGGGTTACCCTACAGCAAATGGAGAGAAAAGGGAGAAGGTTAAAAGTTGTATTTTAACCTCTTAACAGCTATGAAACCTACTGACTTTAGGGTCTGGTTCAGGATTTCAGTGTCTGGTAGTCAGCAACTTTCAGGTCTCTGAAGGGTTCCTCTCTCTCTGGGGGTAGCTGCCGTGTGAAGCTCAGCGAGAAGAAGCACAGATATGCATATTCGGTTCTGGGTACAATAGCTCCATTCTCACTCTCAGGTCAGCAGTCAAGTTCAGTGTAACTCCTCCTTCTGTTTCTGAATCATGACTTTATGGAAATGCTGAGGATTTTTAATAAAGAAACTCTGCTGTGAAACAAATCCGCCCTTCGCGGCAGCTCTTTGCTAAGCAGCACCAGTGTAGAGCTTATTAATTCAAAATTTTAAAGTTCAAAGGCAGCATCAGGTTTCAGTAGGCGTCTTTCCTCATCTGCTCTTCACAGCAATATAATTTGTTACCACCCATATGTTTATTACACAAGTAACGTCTACATGCTCTTGCTGTTGTAACACTTGGTCTATTTTAGTAGCTAGTGAGCCATTCACACATTTTTTTTCTCAAAAGCGAAAACTTCAGTTCTTTAAAGTGATTCTCAGCCTTTTTGTACCTAAATTCAGTTGCACTGTATGATTTCTAATCAGCGGCAAGCTCTTCCATAACCCTGGAAATAGTCATTTTCAGTGATCCATATCGCTGTGCAAAATTAAATTTATGCATCGCAGAGCAGACCAGAGTATTATTCCATGACTTTCAATTCAGTCATTCATATGAGCTGACTTATGGTCAAATCTTGCTTTACAGAATATAATTTCTCATGTGGGTAAATTCCATCCTTTTAGATTTTAGTGTCATAGCCTTTGCAAAAGAACTGTTGCAGGTGTTTATAATCTTGAGAGAAATCAGCATCCAAAATATTTCATTTTTAAGACAAAGCATGCCATTTCTGGCAACACTCATATAAACAGGTTTTTCCCATTATTGTTATAGAAACCCTAAAAAAAAACTTTAAAAATACAATATATTTGTGCCAGTTCATGGGAATTTCTCCCATTTTTATACCAATTTCAGTGCTTTGAGTTGCAATGACGTGGAGCACAGTTTTTAAGTGCAGAGGACTTGTATTAGTGTTAAGTGCATGGAAAATTATTTCCTTTAAATGACTCGTTCTTGTGGTGTGCGCCTGCCGACAGAATATAAGTCAGCCCTGCAGTTCCCCCATCATTGCGAATCCAGCCTCTGGCTTTAATGTGGTATCTCTAACTTGATGGCTGGGTCTCTGAGTCTATTTTTTGAGGATTTATGAATGCAAACTTACTACTTTCCTTCCTTATCCCACAGTAATCCTATAGATAGCCTGCTGCCACGTCTGTCAGGGAGTGGAATGCAGTGGGTTAAAAAAAAAAAAAGTTTTCTTTTCAACAATTTTTTGTTAAACAAATAATTCAGTATGATATTCTGGGATCAATTTCAGATTTGACCACTGGACTCAATGGGAGCTGGATGGGTGTATCTGAGGAAAGGATCTAACTGATATATTTTTTCCAGGGTAAACTCAGCCGTATTTTTTTTGTTATTGTTGTTTTTTGTCAAAGTTTCCATTTTCTGTGCAGGAAGTTTTCACCGAAAGAACTTTGGTGTCTGAAATGGTATGTGGCATATCATGCAAGGTGACAGTAGAGTAAATAGGATGCCTGTTAATGAAAGTGAATTTCCTTCTACACAGTCATTACTTTTGTCACGCTAACTTTCCATATCCTGTAAATATGAACCTCACCTCAAGCAGGAAACACATGTGCGCACATTCTTGTCATTGAAAAAAATGATAGAAGGCAAAGTTAGCTGGCACTCAACTTCTAGACTGCAGTGTTTGTGAAAACTCACAAACATACCAAGAGGAGGTTTATATAGAAAACATGAAGCATGAAGTTGTAAAGTAAGAGCTGAAAATGAACAGTGATATTTATTAGATTTTCTTAAATAAACCTGAGCATTCTGATTTCCTTTCCTTCAGGCTAAAGCCTTTTCTTGTGCATATAATAGAACCTAAAAAAACTCTAATAAGGAGAACTCATCTCTGAAGTCTTACAAGGTTTATAATACTATATCTACATAGTC
>NW_009635998.1:0-320 GCF_000690535.1 Cariama cristata
GCCCCCGCCGGCTGTATCACCGACCCCTCTCGCGTTTACTTCGCCCGTGGCGTTTGTTGTAACTTCCTGCCCGGTGACACGTGGAAGGATGAGGCAAAGCCTCGCCTAACTGCCGTACCCGGGCTTTTTCCTTAGGAAGAGGCTTCCTCTGCTGGAAAGGGAAGTTCCAGCGCTTCGGTTCACGGTGCGTATACATCGTCTGCGCGTTACTTGGGTTTGCGTTTGGTCCGGTTTGCGGTGTCCCGATGGCTTTGGTTTACTCGCTGGGATCAAAGAGTTGTAGAAAGGTGGAACAGGCCCTGTGGCAGGCGGCTGATGCG
>NW_009635998.1:351-4523 GCF_000690535.1 Cariama cristata
TGTCAGTGAACGCGCATGAGGGGAGAAGGAAAACTGGGGGATAAGATTTCTTTGCTTACAGACAGATGGGTCAAGGAGCAGCAAACAGGTTAAGACACTGGACAAGATAAGAAGCTGGTTTGGTTTTCTTTGTTCAAGGGGATGTTCAGAGTTGAAAAGACCTTTGCTCTTCACATCTATCTCATTCCAGGTGCGTCTCCTGCCCGTTCCCGACTTGCTCTTTCCCAGGAAGTTTCCGTGGGTGGCAGCGTGCAGGTCTGGTCCGATTACCTCAATGTGCACTTGCATCCCAAGAGCATCTATGTCATCCGTCAGTACATGCACGATGGGTATGTCCTAGAGGGTTGGTTCAGAATCTGTTCTCCAGAACAGCATCTTAGTTTTGCCTTCAAGGAAAAATTAAGAGGGGATAGAATAAGCTTTTTTTTTTTCCCCCAGGGAGTGTGGTTGTCTAGAAGCCTTTGGACAAGGTGAAAGTCTCCTGCAGGATCCTGGCTGCATAGAGGAGTTGGAAGATCGGTTGCACTTTTATGTTGAAGAGTGTGATTATCTGCAGGTTTGACAGCTTAGTCCAAACTCCCTTTTCTTTCAATAAACTTTCTGTTCAAGATCAGGTAGAATCTCAGATGCTGCCACCATTTTACACAGGGGTTTCAGGTCCTCTGTGACCTACACAATGGATTCTCTGGAGTTGGTGCTAAGGTGACAGAGCTGCTCTACGATGAGTATTCAGGAAAAGGAATCCTGACCTGGGGCTTGACTCCAGTCATGAGTTGCCTAGAAGTAAGTAAACAATGGGGAAAAACAAGAACAGGTGACAATTTCATGCCCAGTCTGGATTAGACCGTTTCTTGTTTGCATCTTTAAGGCTCTAATGGTTGGATTTTTTTTTTCCCCCAGGATTCTCAGAAGAATTTTTACAGACTGATGAACACAGCCCTAGGCATTGTCCATCTCTCCAGTCACAGCTCCCTCTTTTGTCCCCTGTCGCTCAGTGGGAGTCTCGGAATCAAGCCACAACCTCCTGTTACATTTCCATATATAAACTATGATGTATGTACTGTATAGTGGTTTACCTAGAAACAACACCCACATTGGTTGGCTTTCAGCTTTTTCAGATTTACCACTCTAAAAGTGTTTTCTGCAGTTATGTATTTTTAGGAATGTTTTTTTCATGATGGTGTTCTGCTAAGCAGAAAATTTTCCCCTGCTTTTTCACTGTTAGCAGAAACTTAACTGCCAACTTTTCATTCCCATAGTTTTTTCATACTTTAAAAAAAATGTTAACACGTTTCCTTTTTTTGCAGTCTTTGTGTTGGTGCGCTGCCTTCAGCTTTGGTACTGAAAAAAATGCTTTACTGCATTATTCTTCATGTGCCCAATATGTCACTCCAGCCTTGTCTGAGCACTAAGAAGCTGCTGACAAGAAAACTGGCAACAGATCATTTGTTAGCAAACAGCTGACTTGCTTATCCGAAACCTGAAGTAACTGTTAAACACAACCTATGTAAAAAGCATAACTTACAATATGCTTAAGTTAAATCTACAAAAATCAGTTAAGGGACAGATGAATTTAACTTGTCCTGTAACTCTTCCATTTGTCTCCCTCCATAGGCATCACTTAATTACCACAGTAGTGCAATTTTGGCAGCAGCGCTCGATACCCTTACTGCTCCTTACCGGCTGCGTTCCTCTCAGGGCTCTATGATGCACCTTGCTGAAACACTTAACTTCTCTGGGAGAAAGGTGAGGGCACAGAGAACAGCAACCTCTAATCCTTTCAGCTCTACCCGAACGACTGCAGTAGGGAGGACCTGGTGTTACGCTTCACATCCGTACATGCACGGGTATGGGGATGTGTAACAGGATATGGGGAGTGTATTCTAGATGGTTAATTTGTCACCCCCTCTCTGACTGACAGGTTGTGGCTGCGTGGGCTTCTGTTCCCTTCCCTGCCCTCCGTGGCTGCTCGCTCCCCGATACTTTATGTGCCTACCAGCAGGACGTGCCCTGGAAGCTTCTGTCTTCCTGTAGGGAGCGAAAGGTCAGCTGCTGTTTTGCTCAGTCTGTTGTGCTACGAGGAATTTGCAAAGAAAGTCACATCAGGTAATAGGCATTGGAACTGCCCTTCTCCCTTCAGAACTCTGGCATTCTCAACAGCAATGATTTCGTGTGGAAGTCGTTCACAAGCCTTCTATTAGGAGTGTCAGCTGAATGGGGCGGGGGGGGGAAAGCCTAGTGATCTAGCCAGTTATATGCTACTAACTTTATAGCAAAATAGCTGAAAAGCAGCTGAGTCACCGATGTTTTCAGTCAAGTCCCCTGGAAAACCATGAATTGGTTTTCTTTGTAGCAGCTGTCCAGGAACGCAGCCCGCTTCTCCACTCCATGCTTGCGAGAGCACTGAGCAGATGCTGCAGCGTTACTTACACACTGTGTTTCCTGGGGCATTCAGGTTGGTAACAGTCTCTTTTTTTTTTTATTTTTTAAATTAGAACAGGGAACACTAACTGGAAAGTGAAGGTAGAGAGTTTTGGATAACTTTATTCACCTTCTTCCTTACAGTACATCTCACGTGCTTGAGCAGCCATGTAACACCCTACATCCGTACCCCCAGTTTTTTTCTCCTCTTCTGACCAGACAAGGCTTCCTCCTGGACAAACCTCCCAGTTATTCCTCAGCAGGTAACAAGTGCCCCTTAAACTTAATTTGCAACAGAAGGAGATCATGTGGGAGCAGTAGGGTCTAACAGAGGTAAAAGAAATTTTTTAAAAAAAAAAAAAAAAGCACTTTTGAGTGATTGTAGGGCAAAAGTTACGAGTGTTAAGTAACTTATGCTACACTGAGTTCAAGTAAAGCAACTGCTTGTAAAGTAGAATAGGCTAGAGAAGCAAATTCTGACTGGTATATTTAAACAAAGATGTCTTTCCCTGCAGCTGTTGAAAGCATCCCTGTGCTAGCAGCCCTGCAGTCTTCACCAGTTCTGCACACGCTCCTCCACGGTCTATGCAAGGATCTACAGAAGGTGAACGTGCGGCGATGGGCCAGCTTCTTCTCTGCTGGAGTTGAACAGGATGACTTCCAGGAGGCCTTACAGGAGCTAAGAACTCTATGCCAGTGCTATGAGACAGGGTTTGAAGCAGATGAATCTGAAGATGAAGCAGATTCAGACTAACTCATCTTTATTACTAGAGATAGCGAAAGTAAGAATATCTTTAAGATCACTTTTAAAATAAAGGGAATGGCTTTAAAGATTGCCCAACTGCTACTTTCTTTTCATTTTAGCGAAATCCTGTTACAAAGGCTGGCTTAAGTTCTCCAGCTACTTGCAGTTGTGTTGTAAAGGAGGAAAGCTGCTTTTTTGGGGGCTGTTTTTGTATGTTTGTTTTTTTAAAAAACTTTGCAAAGTGAAGTTGCTCTGCCTGTAAGAATAAGACCACACAATAAATACAGAATTCAGATTGTAACTTTCCCACATACAATCAGCACAAGGGGAAAACTTACAAAAAATCATGTGTTTGTTCCACATGAAAACAGACATTTTATGATACAGTATTTACATGTTCTTTTCAAAGGCTGGTGGCCCAATCTTCACCATGGAGTGAGGTCAGTGCCCACAAGCATCACTTCTGTCATGTCATTGTTGAAGCTCCCCATGTAGGTTCCAGAGGACGCTATCACCCTAATGCCTTTCTTCATTCCTTTAGTTTGATACAGATTGAGAATTGCAGCAGGAAAGTGAACAAAACCAAAAAAGGTGCTATCTTAAGTACCTGTGCAAACATTTTTCCTTTATCCATAGCACCTGTCTAGCAGCAAACTGGCAAACAACTCTCCTCCTGATGCAGTCAATAGCTTATCAACCCAGAAAAACTTTAGTCATCAGGTTCTTCCTCAGAAAGCAGAAGATCTTTATCTGACAACTGGTCTGTGTTACTGGTACTAGTTGCATCCTCTTCATCTTCAGAGCTCCCATCACAGGATGTATGAAACAGCCTCATCAGTTCTCTGAACCTGCGAGATACCTGAAGAACAAAGGAAATCAGAGATGACTAGCGACCTAAAAGGTGGTACGAAATGGAAAACTAATATTACAAAGTTCAGGGTGTTTTGTACTTTTATGTTTAAAAAAACCGACGATCACATTTTATGCAAGATTCAATCATAAAGGG